>NW_017731385.1:5858674-5880863 GCF_001890085.2 Hipposideros armiger
AACGTCCTCCACAACTAGACTGAAGAACAAAACAACAGCAACTTGTCTGTTCCCCTTCCCCCAATTCCCCAATAAAAATCTTTAAAAAAAAAAAAAGTGAGGAAAACCTTCAGCTCTGAGCTCTTCGTCCTTGGTTAAGTTAGGAATGGTCAGACATTGTATTTTTGTACCATCTCTGGTTTCTCATTTCATTCCCAAGTGCATCTAAAGTAGGCAGGCCATTTAACAGAAGAGAAAAATGAGGCTAAGGGCAAGGAAAAGTGCCTCGTGTATCCTGGCAGGTGTGCCATGAGGCTGAAACATGGATGCAGGCCCTTCCCACACTGATCAAATGCCAGTTCATGGAGGATGAACTGTGGACGGGGCCAACGTTGGTGTCCCCGGGAACACCTCATGCACAGCCTAGATTTGGTATTCAAAAGACCCACGTGTTATTCAGGAATCTTTCAGTTACAGGAAACAATTCAAACGCAAAACAGCTTATGTTGAAAAGAGGGGCAGTTGGGGACACGTACTGGCTTGTGCAATGGCGGCTTCCATCTGGTTTCAGACATAGCTGGGCGATGGGCAGGGACTGGGCAGCCTGTAGCGCAGCAGCTCCAGGGAAGGGTCTGATTGGCCCAGCTTTGGTGGTCCCGCCCCTTTCTAAAGGGGTGGAGTTCTGATTGGCTGGATCTGGGTCACATGTCAAACCCTGTAGCCACAGGAAGGTCAGCCCCAACTGACAAGGAAGGAATGGCAGCCTCCTGAAGAGCTGGCCAGACAAAACATATGCACCTTCAATCCTACACTACACTCTCATTTCAGCCCCGAATTAACCTGACACCCACCAAGAGAGAGGAGGATGCTTTCTGAGGCTGAAAATCCTCTGGTGGGGTGGAGGGCTCTTCTCCACTAACCCATCTGTTTCCTTAACCTGACCGTCAGGCTTAGCACGTCTGCAGGGGCATATTAAAGTATAAAAGCCACAGAAACAAAATTGAAAATAAAATTTATGACCCTTTTTCAAAACAATATCCTAAAGCTGACCAAGACAGCCAACCCCATATGGTCCCCTAAATTGCAGGAGAAATTTAGCGGGCACTTATATTAAGCCACACACATGCTGGGGGAGTCGGGTCGTTTTCCAGTTCCCCAGGGAACGGATGAAGAATGTCTCCAGGATCTTGCTGGAGATGGAGCTAAGGTGTACTTGCCAATACTCGGCTCCTCTCTCCCTTATTTCTGCTAACCTCACCGATGCTCATCCGTCACAGGGTCCTCAGGCCACCTCGGCAGGCCAGCTATTGCTGCAGGGAAGTTCTGAGGAAGGCAGCCGACTTCTGCTTCACTGGCTTAGAGATGCAGGTGGTGGGGCAAATATCTGGGCCAGACGTCTTGCCAAGGATTCCTATTCTTTGTGACTTAACTATTCTCCTTTCACTGGTTGGAAAAGGGGCTTGCATGGTTAGGGTTGTCCACAGACCCTTGCCCCCCAGGGAGAGCTTCTCCAAGGTTGCAGAGGGAAGACCAGGAGCAGCACAGAGCTTTCACCCAGAAGGCTCAGAACATTCCATGGACCAGCCCACTTTCCACTATGGCGGGCTTGTTGCCCACCCATCCAACAGCTCTTCTCCATTTTCTGCTAACAGAACTCCAGTTGTCTGGGTAGCAATATGCCCAGCAACAAGGAATGAATCATGAGACCCTCCACCAGTGATCGGTAGAAGAGGTGGCCATGTGACCAGTTCTGGCCAATGAAATGTAAAGAGAAGTCTGCTAGGAAACTGTGGAACAATTTTTCCTTCCTGGCTACATAAGGGCATGGGAGGAAAAAGTTCCCTTTTTGCTGTCCCCTTTCCTCTGATCTGTACACATGATTTTAGGCAGTGCTGCTCTGAGTTACTGCGCCCATCTCAGGCCAGACAATCTCAGAAAGGCCAAGATAGAGGCATGGCTCCACCGCGCAACTGCCAACCTCCCTGCTGCCTGTTGGACTTCATAATAATTCTTGCATTGCATGAGAAGGTACTGTATTCTGTTACTTGCTGCTCAAAGCAACCAACTACTATCCTCACTGTCACCCAGCTGGCTTGAGACAGAACCGGGATAAGATGCCAGGCCAGTGCCCATCCTATTTACTTGGAATCCCACTTTTAAAGGTTTTCCACACCTGTTTGGAGCACGCACCAAATAAATGATACACACTCACATCAGGGTCCCATTGCTCAATCTGGAACTGTCAGGGAGCATTCCTACTGACAGCCCAGCACCCTACTCAGCCTTCTCTGGCACCATCCCATCAGGGAAGCAGGAGTGCTCTGCGATCCAGTCTGGAAAGGGTGGAAGTCTAGCCTCCCTACTTGCCATAGTTTCCCTGGGGTGTTGGCTGAAGTAGAGCTGCTACCAACTGAGAGTTTTCTGTCTTACTAAATTACGCCCTTCCAGGTCCTTTGGTAAGAGATAGTAGGCTTTTGTTGAACTCTTTGTGTTTGCACTCATTGGTCTTTCTAAGTTGCCCACTTCTTCAGGGAACTTGTCACCATATTGTTCCTTGAGTCCTGAGGTCCCTACCCAGTCTGCCGCATTCTCTTGACCTTTCGGAGTCTTATCTTGCTTTAATATGTAATGTCCAGTGTTTTGAGTGCCATCTTTCTGGACAATCGGCATTTTCAGATGCAAATTTTTCTTCGTTTACCCAGGATCGGGAGCCTAAGTTAATTTATCACAGAACAAAACAATATTTTGCAAATCTCCAAGACCATATTATATCACTTTGCTTGTGAGGAGAATTTACAGGACAGAAACTATCTTAAATCTATTGTAGAACCGGGATGCAGCACAATGGCATAAAGCCCATGAAAATGTTCAGACAATTTATTCCGGATTTCAGGATACTGATTTGCTTTTTGTGGCTTGGCCCTTTCACAAATCGGAGACCAAATTTTATTATTATTATTATTATTATTATTATTGGAGGCTGAGGCACAGTTAGAGTGACGCCAGTCACCCTGTATATCTGGACCCCTCCCCCCGCAACTTGCATGGGTCTCACCAAGTCCCTGGGAAGGGACCCTGGCAGTGCTCATCTGATGGCACATTTTATAAAATTTACAAGAAAAAGGGATTTTCATTGTAATTGGTTATGACCACTCTCTGTTCCTACTCTGATTTCCCCTCCATTATATGTCCCCTCTTGTTGGGCGATTTGGGGGTGGCTACAGACATTTTGGGGTGGCTGCAGGTCTGTTAAGGTGGGGTGAGCTGGGGATACATTTGAGTTGAGTGGAATATATTTATGTGAGCCTAGTCACTTCAGTATATAGTCAAATTATTGAAAGTCCTCTGGTATAGGAATGGCTTCCAAGAATTTTCTTACTGCCCCCTGTACTGACTCACCTGGCAAGTGACAAGAAGATACTGGTGACTAACGGATAATTAATGTCATCAATGGATGACAAGAGAACTTGAAATGCCCTGTAATCTCATAGCTCACCTAGAACAAGAACTTGATAAAGATTTCACCCAACCGGAAATAATCCAACACTTTATGTGACATTTCATTAATGACAAGTTGTGAAGCTGAAAATATCTTTTCTAAGCTATCAATAAGAAAATCAAATTTTAATCAACAGTGCTAAAGGCAAGCTTCATTTATCTTTTGATTCTCTCTATAGAAAATGCTATTATAAAATTATCATCAAAAAACATAGGAAAGGTATTTCAAGGTAGAAAATTAATTGTTATAATTACATTATTTTTCAGAACGTGATGTTTGAGGTTTAAAGTTTGTCATTTTGTGTGATTCCTTTTCTGGTTAAATAAATACTCATCTTTGTGCTTAGTTTTATTTGCATAATTATATAATCTTCTTTTTACAAGCCTCACAATTATATGAGATTCGAGCCCGGCAAACCTGGATCTGCCCTGTGGAGACCATCCTCCTGGCCCAGGAACACCCACAGAGCCACTCCATTTGGTTCAGGCGGAAGGGGATATTGATGGGTACGAGAAGTCTCACAGAACCATCAGGAAAGTGGAAGGACTGAGCTCAGGCTGAGCTTCCAGAACCACAGAACCACAGAGCAGGGCTCACTGACCCCAATGCCACCCCCGCAGCCAGTGGCCCTGGGACAGCCACTTCTCCTGCCCCTGGCCCACTCCACCCAGATGCCTGCCTTGCCTGATGCTTCACGGGCCCCCTCTGTCACACTCATGTGGTGTCTCATGGGCTGACACCAAACCGGGCTGGGAAAGGAGGGTGTTCAGAAGAAATGGGCACCACCAGTGACCAAGTCCACTACATCTACTGCATGACAAGGACCCACAGGGCTCCAGGGACAGACAGTAAATAAGACAAGGGCTCCTAGGACACTGGGACAGAGCGCCTCAGGTCCAGACACCCCACAGGGGACTGAGTTTTCGGAGAAGGGCGGGCCACTGACTTTGACAGCCCTCTAACTGATTTATTCGGAGGCCAGGGGGTGGACCTCAGGGACTGTGACAACCTCCAGCTTAGAGTATCTGTTGCTGCAGCCTCAGGAATTCTCAGTTGCTGGTAAATGTTACATCCCACTATATTTGGAAACGAGAAGGGGAGTTAAAAACCTAATGCAAAAGAATGAAACTAGACTGCTATCTGTCACCGTGAACCAAAATTAACTCAAAACAGATCAAAGACTAAACATCAGATCTGAAACAATAAACTGCACAGAAGAAAACACAGGTACTAAACTTACGGACCTTGGGTTCAAAGAGGATTTTATGAATTTGACCGCAAAGGCAAGGGAAGTGAAAGCTAAAATAAATGAATGGGACTATATCAAACTAAAAAGCATCTGCACAGCAAAAGAAACCATCAACAAAATGAAGAGGCAATCAACCGAATGGGAGAAGATTTTTGCAAACAACACCTCCAATAAGGGGCTAATATCCAAAAATATATAAGGGACTCCTACAGCTCAAACAAACAAACAAACAAACAAACAATCCAATTAAAAAATGGGCAGAGGAACTGAATAGACATTTCTCCAAAGAGAACTCACAGATGGTCAATAGACATATGAAAAGATGCTCAACATCACTAATCATCAGAAAAATGCAAATAAAAACCACAATGAGATATTTCTCACACCAGTTAGAATGGCTAACATCAACAAGACAAATAATAACAAGTGTTAGAGAGGCTGTGGAGAAAAAGGAACCCTCATTCACTGCTGGTGTGAATGCAGATTGGTGCAGCCGATACGGAAGGCAGTGTGGAGGTTCCTGAAAAGATTAAGAATAGAATTACCATATGACCCAGCAATCCCTCTCCTGGGTATCTACCCAAAAAACCTGAAAACATTTATCCATAAAGATATATGTGCTCCGAGGTTCACTGCAGCTTTATTTACAGTGGCCAAGACATGGAAACAACCAAAGTGTCCTTCAATAGATGATTGGATAAACAAGATGTGGTATAAAACACTTTTAAACCTTAAAAATATTTAAAAACAAATTAAAAGGGTGTGTAAAACCCTACATTTTTCTTTACTAAAAAAAAAGATGTGGTACATATACACAATGGGATACTATTCTGCCATAAGAAAAAATGAAATACTGCCATTTGCGACAATATGGATGGATCTTGAGATTATTATGCTAAGTGAAATAAGTCAGACAAAAAAAGTCGCAAACCATATGATTTCACTGACAGGTGAGATATAAAACTGAAAACAACAAAGGAACAAGACGAACAAATGAAGAAACAAAAACTCACAGACAATAGTTTAGAGGTTACCAGAGGGTAAGAGGGGAGGAAGGTGGTAGATGAGAGTAAAAAGGGTCAAATATACGGTGATGGAAGGAGAACTGACTCTGGGTGGTGAACACACAATCTGATATATAGATGATGTATTACAGTATTGTACACCTGAAACCTATGTAACTTTACTAACAATTGTCACCCCAATAAACTTTAATTAAAAAAAAAACACCCAAAATATAATACATACTGAATAGCCTCTTCTGCCCTCATCCGCGTAGTCACGGAATATAAATTAAGGTGTTCTTTCAGTTTCTAAATTTGTGTGTATCTACAGGATCAGAAACTGAAAGGGTATTTCACAATACTGTCCTCTCGCAGCTGAAGCGTAGAACGTGTGTTCCACAGTCCCCCACAGGGAAGCAAGTGTCCTGGGGACAGACAATGGCAGCGGCTGTTTCAAATACAAAGCCCCCAGGAGAGGCTCCCAGGGACAGAGGTGCCTGCTGCTCACTCAATTGGGATTTAAAGTGTTTGGCTCTGTGATAAGGTACCAGTTGCTCGGGGAAGATGCTGAGGAAAATGACATCTATTGTAAAATGTACATGACAGACGCTGGATGCCAGTCTTGTCGATTGTTTGGAAATTCTGGGACTAGATGTTTTTGCTCCATGCTGCTTGCTCCATCAGTCTTGCCTGTCAGCCCCTGACGTCCACACGCCCGATCACAGGCTGCGGCGTTTGGTGTGGAAAATTGAGCCACGGTGACGCTGAGGCAAGAAAGGTGACAATGTATGTACTGACTGACTGCTGACTATGCCAGACCCTGGGCCTCTCTTTCCACAGTTGTCCCACGTCCTCCTCTGTGCTGGGAGGATGGCAGCTGCCATCACCTGGCTTCCCATTGCAGGGAAAGCAGACACAGAAACGAGCAGCTGCGAGTCCCCACCCAGCCCCCTCTGCGCCCCATCGGCCTGCCCTCCCATCCCATCCATCCCACCGAAGGCCAGCCCTCTGCTCCTGACGGTGACCGGACCCTTCCCTTCTCCCCAGCCAGAGGACATGCCCGCAACTCGTCCTCTTCTTCTGCGTCCTTCACTCCCTCTCTATGGAACAGTCCCATCACACACGCACACCCAGTCCCCTCCAGCTGCCACGGCTCTGCCCCCTGCCAGCAAAACGCACGAGGCTGGTGAGCACTGCGCTGCCAGTCTCTCCGGCGTGCGTCCAGAGCCCGCGCTGGTCGGCTTCCCTCCCTACACCCCCCACAGAAATGGCTCTAGTAAAGTCCCTGGAGACCCCTGTGGCTGCCCCCAAGCTGAGCTCTCAGTCCTCGTCTCTTGTGGCCTGTCGGCACAGGGGACCCAGCTGGCCTCCCCTCCTACTGGAAACACGTTCCCGTGGACTCCCAAAACCTTCCCAGACTCTCAGCCACTCAGCAGGCTCGTCACTCATTGCTCTTCAGCCCCCAGGCCTCTTAGTGCCATGCCTGGGCTGACACTGGCGTCTTCTCTTCTACTACACACTCCTCCCACCAGGGCAGTGAGCCTGGAAGCTGTACAGAAAAAAACAAACAAACAAAAAATCTCCTTTGTTTTCTTCCTCTACCACCACTCTACTCTTACCATTCCACTTCCAATGTTTGTGGTCACCACATCTGTGGGTTTTCCAAATACATAGCAATTCTACAACTCTCCAGGGGTCCTACAATTAATTCTGACTCCATCTCCCTGGAAATAGCATCGGACTCCACGGGTTAAAAGCTCAGTCCCACAAGACCACTCCGACTTCAGACACCAATCACTAGTCCAGGTTGTCACCTGTCACAAGGCTATGACTCGGGACTAGCCGGGCAGAAGGGCATAGGGTAAGGGGTGAGGAAAGGACCAGCCATGCTTCTGACCACATGGCTATAGAGCGGCGTTCCGGTGACCTCACCCTCGGGTTTGGTCATTTGCTGAAACAACTCACAGAACTTAGCGAAAGAGTTTCCTTACCAGACCACAAAGGATATTGAAGGACACCAAGGAACAGCCTGATGAAGACACACAGGGTGAGGTCCAGAGGGGTCCCAAGAACAAGAGCTCCTGTCCCCATGGAGTCTGGGGTGAGGCGCCCTCCTGGTACATGGATGCATTCTGTTTTTCTTTCTAGATCACTGGTGTATTATAAAAAGATATAACTCTGGAACAGCATGAGGAAATGACACGGAGCGCCCCTGCCCTCTCAGATTACACCCTTCTTCCCACATTGCCACGTGCTCACCAGCCCAGAAGCTCTGCGAGCCCCGACTTTGGGGGTTTTTATGGAGGCTTCATTGCACAGGCATGATTGATTCAATCAATGGCCATTTTGGTGACTGATCCAAACTCCAGCTCCTCTCCCCTCCCCAGACCTCAGGGGCTGGAGCCGAAAGTTCCGACCTTCTAATCACACCTTTGGTCCTCCTGGCAACCGGCCCCCATCCTGCGGGCTTTCCAAAAATGACCTCATTAACATAAACTCAGGTGTGATTGAAAGGGGTTTGTAGTGAATAACAAGACACCCCTTTCACCTTTATTACTCCAAAGCTATTTCAGGAACCAAAGGAAAAAAATACCCAAATGGTGTAACAGCCCCATCAGATGGGTTGCATTCAAAAGAAATGCTGAAAACTCAAAGCCTAATCTTCCACACTTGGGGGCAGTTGTCCCAGATTCATTTACCCTTTGTGGACAAGGAAGCTGACCACCACGTGGCCGACTCATTACAGAGCAGGGGCTACACACTCCACCTTGGGTACAAAGGACACGTCTCCCCCGCTGCAGGGGCCTTGGGCTCCCCTCCTCCCCTTCCTGTGGGAAGTCAGCACTGAGCAGGGACAGACTGATAAATGCTTACCACTGGCTCTGGGGAGTGTATGTATGTCAATGTACATATGAGGTCAGACAAGTAAGTTCACAAACTCATCCTAGAAAAAGTGCTACCTACCTCATTGCTGAATATCACTATGGTCACCTTTGAAATACTCTCCTTGGGAAGCTATGCACCGATGCCAGTGCCTAGTCCACCCTTCAAAGCAATTTAGGAATTCTTTTCTGGAATGGCCATCAAAGCTATTGTCGTATTACCCTTGATGTCCTGAATGTCATCAAAATGTCTTCCTATATCAATATTTCCTTTATCTTCAGGTAAAGAAAGAAGTCACTGGGGGCCAGGTCAGGTGAGTAGGGAGTGTGTTCCAATACAGTTATTTGTTTACTGGCTAAAAACCCCCTCACAGACAGTGCCGTGTGAGCTGGTGCATTGTCATGATGCAAAGCCATGAATTGTAGGCGAGAAGTTCAGGTCGTCTAACTTTTTCATGCAGCCTTTTCAGCACTTCCAAATAGTAAGTTTGGTTAACTGTATCTCTATAGTTGGTACAAATTCATAATGAATAATCCCTCTGATATTAAAAAAGGTTAGCAATATTGTTGCAACAAGTTCGCAAACTTAAGTGTCAGACCTCATATATATAAATACCCACACAAGATTGTTATAAATTTTGCTGATATTATAAATGTGCACACATAATTCATAAATAATCCTAATATATAAGTGTTAAAATTATAATATATATAATGTATATATTATATATAAATACATATGAATAGTATATATAATTATATATTATATAATCCTAATAATAACCCTAATCTATGAACCCTGTGAATGTTACCTCATATGGCAAAAGAAACTGCAGAGGTGACTAACTTAAGGATCCTGAGATGGGGACATTACCCTGGACCATCTGGGGGGTCCCGACACAATCACAACTGTCCTCCTAAGAGTGGGGCAGAGGGAGATCTGACACAGAGGAGAAGGCAGTGTGAACACCACGCACAGAGAGAGCTGACGATGCTGAGCTGCTGGCTGTGAAGGTGGAGGACGGGCTGAGCCAAGGATCACGGGTCTGGAAGAGAAAGGCCAGGAAACGGACGGGTTCTCCCCTCGAGCCTGCGGAGGGAGCATGACCGTGCTGACAGCTTGATTTGGACCCAGTGAAACCGATTTCTGACTTCTTACCTCCAGAACTATAAGAGGAATAAATGCTCTTGCTTTAAGCCACCCAGTGGGCACTAATTTCTTACAGCAGCCGTAGGAAACTAATAGTAATCGATGTATTACGTCTCCGCTCCTACTACACCCTTCAATATACGCTCTAGGACACGGAAGGACAAACCCTTCACACATTTCCTCCTTAAAGCTGGTGCAATGTTAAGCTTTCTTGGTACAGGGCACTGGAGGGACACTGCAGGAAGAAAAGGCTTCCAGCAATTTCCAAGGTGGCTGGAGGGTCAGCACCAGACCCAGGTCACTCTCCCCCTGCGACCTTATTTGGTGATGGCCGTCTACAACCCTCTCAACACAAAAACCAATGCCACCCACCACCCACCTGCCCAAGGCCTGGAGGGCCCACCCTACCTGGCAGCTCCCTCTGCTACCTCCCCACCCCGCAGGCGACCCGAGCACTCCCAGGGGTGGCCTACTATTTGCCCAGCAAGCCCAGACCTCCTCCGACCTGCCTAACCCAGAGAAAGTCTGCCATCTGTGGCTGAACCCCCAACAACTTCATCTTTATGGAGGGGTTCCCTCCGCCCCTATTATCCTTACATGTGACAATTACTCTTTTAGTGAGGTAAATAACTTTATAGGAAACGTCCCCTGCTGAACCTACTATGTGGTTTCTGTCTCCTGACTGTGCCCAGGCTGCCCTGACTTACAGTTTTCTCATGTCCACAGTGCAAATACTCCCACCACGGCCAATTTCAAGCTGCCAACGTGACACCACGGACTGTGCAGCTGGGAAGGGACGCCCGAGTCACCATCACATAGTGTCTCCTCTGTACAGATGTGAAGAACCCCAAGCACAGATAATAGTGAATAATTAGGAAGTGATTTTTGTTTTTAATATAACGTATCAAGTGGTATGTTCATATAATTAATTGTTAATAATGCCTGTGTTTCCTGAGTGGCTTACAGAATTCCAGAACATTTAAAAGCTGGCTCTCGCTGCGGGGGACAAGCAGCCCCCAGTGCATCACTGGCATCAAGGGCTCCCAAAACAAGACAGGGGCGCTGAGCACTGGGGGCAGACGCTGGGATGGAGAAGGTCCTGGGTGTGGCCCGTAGCGGCCGGCCGGGCAGGGGAGCCCCCTGCTGTAGGCCTCATGCACCGCCTCCTGGTCCTTGAGCCCCGACCTTGACTGCCCCTCATGTCGTGCCTGAATGTGACGGCTGCAGCTGCACCCCTTGCCGCATGGTCACCTTCCAGTCTCCATGCAGTGCAGTTTTCCTTGTCATGGTTGCTGCCGTTTCACTCTGTCATTGAAAGGGACCCTGAAGGAGTGACTCTAGGCCTATGGTCTGAGAGCCAGGGGCTAGTCCTGACCTGACCACTGGCTGGTTGTGGGACTTGGGCCAATCGCCCGCCCTGCCGGGCCTAATGTGTACCTGTACAGTGAGGGTGGGACCAAGGACCCTTGGGCTTTCTTCCAGCTCTAGGGCCACCTAGACGGCAGGACAGTGTGTGGCCCGGGAGCTGCAGCAGCCTCTGCAGGTTCCATGGTACCTGGGAAAGCTGATGCCTGGGAACTGGCCCACAGCCCTGGTCACAGGACCCGCCGTCGGAGAGCTCAGCCATCGCTGAGAAAAAACAAAACAGGCAGGTCACGGGATCTTCCTTTCCCGCTTTCCCAGGGACCAAAAACCCTATAATAAAACCCAGAGGAGACAATCCCTCCCCAGAAATAAAGCCCTTACCCTGCTGCCTTCTGGGGCTCAGCCAGGTGTTGACCGGAAACCCAGAGAGCCCTCCACCAAGGGGCAGGCTCGAGGAGAGAGCTGCCCGCTTCGTGGACGAGCTGAGCGGGCTGGGTCAAGGTCCTGGGCCGGGCTACACGCTGCTTCGGAGCACGTCACCACAGTGGGGGACAATGTGGGCCGGGGGCCAGAGTGAGGAACATCCACAACGTCCCCCACAATGAAGGTGCCACCCAGAAGTCCCGAAACAGCCATTGCAGGACATGGACATGTTGGAACGATGCTGAGCGCCTCAAAGAACCAAGGAGCAGACACAGGAAGGTTTGTGGCTGGAGGTTCCCCTGGCCCAGGGTCCAGCCTGCAGAGTGCCAGCCAGGCAGTCTTCCCAGCTGCAATCCTTCCCTTCCTGGGGTCACCCCTCACTCGCTCCCCTCTCCAAACATGCTTTCCTGCCCCCCACCCCGACTCCCAGCCAGTATCCCAGGTCTAGCCAATGAGGCTTTGGCAAAGCTCCACGTCACATTCTTAAAAGATTTTAGCTCTGGCAGCTGAAAACAAGTGCTCTTTGACGAGACTCTTTGACCTGACGACTCCAACGCCCTTATCAGCAGCGCCCCCCAGCCCCCCCCCCCCCCCTCTCTGGCTTGCTGCCTTCCTCCCTTTTCGTCCAGGCCCCTGCCACAGATTCCTCCTTCAGGTTGCCCCTTCTCCCCCAAAACAGCCTCTGAAGTTTGACCTAGTGCAAGACCGACGGGTGGGCCAGGCCGCGTGGCTCCGCACCCCGGGAGCCCGGCCCGCAGCCCTCCCTCTGGGCACAGCCCTGCGTCTCCGTCTGCTTCCATGGAGCATTATGGAGTCACGGACTCACAGGCGACCGGGCACCCCGCACCCACATGCGCCTTTCCTTGGTCTCACTGGGTGAGAGGCCGATGAGAGAAGAATAAAATGAATGTCCCTGGCTCTCACACCCCTGGTGCCTGTGGGCCCCTTCCTGTGGCTTCAGTCCCCACGAGATGCCAAGGAGCCCTGGCTTGGGGGTCCAGCCCAACTGCGCCTGGGCTCAGACCCAGAGGCCCAGCCACCACTCACACCTGCTGTGGACCTGCTGAGCCACCTCACACCGCCCTCTCCCCACTGCCCCGCCAGCTCAGCCATCACCACGTTTTCTGTTTTTGTTCCCCAAATGCCTTGGATCCCCCACCTCTCGGCGTGGGCACCACTTCCCTGAATGGTCCCCACTCGCTGCCCACTTGGTGAAGCCAGAGTGTGGCTCACCCTGCTTCGCAGCCCCTCCTCACTGCCCCCTCACTGTGTGGCCCTGGGCAGCCTGTCAGTGTCCCCATCCTTAAAGGGGCTGATGGGGACAAGCTGCAGACAAACGTTTGCTAATGTACTGATGGGGTGGCCACACTGGGCTGGGGCATTGCAGCGTCAGGCAGAGGCCGAGGAGCCTCAGCACGGGGCTCCCCGTGCCCTGGAAGAGCAACCCTGAGGACGTGCACCCCCAGGACTATGGGGGCCGCTGCACAGAGGGTGGGGCTCTGCCTGCTGGGGCCCGGACCTGAGGGCTGCAGGACCTCCCTCTGGGCCCCTTCCAGGCGGGTGACACTGCTGCAGTCACACTGTGTGCCCACCACTGTGCCAGCTGAGGAAGGCTCCTCCCTGGGCCTCAGCCTCCCTACCCATCAGTGCCTCCTGTGAGCGGAGGGTGGAGCCCTCTCAGCCCCCTAGAGCACGCACCCTCTAGAATGCTACACCTCAGACACAGCACTTCCTCTGTCCAGGCCTCCTGGCTTCCAGCTTCCCGAAGACCTTCCCTATCATGCAGTCCCCCGACCTGCCCCACTGGAGACGCTGCTGGGGTAGCTCAGCGCATCCCCAAGCCCCGTGTCTGGCTTCCCGCACACCTGGCTCAGACTCCGTGCCCCAGGCCATGTAATGTCAGTGCAATACCTCAGGTCACCAAGCCGTTGTCGCAGGCTTCTGTGCCCTCAGGAACAGGGACACAGAGGGGCCTGCCATGTGCCCATTTTGCAGGAATGAATGGCAGTGTGGGCGTGGGGCGAGTTTCATGGAGGTAAATGCCCCTGGACAATGTCACCCACAGGTAAGCGCGCGACCTCCTCCCCAAAAGGCACAGGTGAGGACTCAGAGGCCCTGCCACTTACAGAGCAACTGGCTTTACTTTTTCCAGCCTTGAATCTCCCCTGGGACCACCCAACAAAGGTTTGTAAAGGTGACTTGGGGACAAAATAAGAGTGATAACTACAGATCAGTCATTATGTAAATTAACGCTCTTATAGAACACACAACTCACCAGAAGCCCCGTTCCTCACCCTTTTTAGCAGCACACCACGGGTATGTTCTGACCTCTGACCTCAAAACAGGCAACACAGGGCGGGTGTTGCCTGGGGACAGCAGGCCCCAAACCGACATGCACCAGATTTCAGTGCATCGCTCGGCATTCACAGTAACACAAGAAGGCCTAGAAGATGGCCCAGGTACCAGCAAAGCACTGGACCAAATGTCACATGTGCGACACCAGAGTTACGGCAAGTCACGTTAAGCCACTCGGGGAAGAACAACGGAACCTCATTCTCATCAGGAATCTGGTTTTATTTAAAGGCTGTCCCCACACACTCTCCTCACGTTCCCCGCCATTGTCACCATCACTGTTTGCTAGCAGGATCTGCAAGAAGAGCTCATCTGACACATGCGTGGCGTGTGTATCTATCTGGTCAGTCTCTCTGATATGGAAATAAAATCTAACAAGCCAGGGGAGATGCGACGTGTGCGTGAGTTAGCATGTGTACTCGAGAGAGAGAGGAGAGAGGAGAGAGGAGAGAGAGAGAGAGAGAGAGAGAGAGAGAGAGAGAGAGAGAGAGAGAGAGTGTGTGTGTGTGTGTGTGTGTGTAAATGTGTTATGCTGATGACACAGGTAAGGCCGTGGCCCCATATTCTGTGCTATAGGCTGCGTGGTTTGTAGAAACACAGACGAATGTGTTAACTGCAGGATGACTGGCTCTGGGCGCTGCGGGTCCATCAACATCAGATTATACATCATAAAACAGATCTTGATAAAAGACTGAGTTCACCCAAGTGACACCTCATTAATTCAGCCCTGGCAGGAAACAACACAATCTAATTTTTCCAGACAACGTGGGTTATCCCTGTAATCACTCAAGCTTACAAATTAACATTTTACCAGAAACGTTTTTATCCTTAAATAAAGTACTCCAAGCACAATGTAATTTTCCTTTGGTAGCTTGGGGTCCTCCCTGGAAGGTGGGTCACGCCTTGGGCTGCCATCAGGGGGATGTCAGCAGGAAGTGTGACCCGGCCCCTACAGAAAACGGCGCCAGGTTGCTGGGTCTCCTACACGTACAGTGTGGCTGGAGCGATTTACACAAGCCCATGGGGATCAATTACCAATTGAAATAATGGCTGAGCTGACACATAATCAATTGCATCATAATCCATCTACTTAAGAGTTCACAGAAGGTGAGAGAAGGCTGGAGTTGGGGTTCGGAGACAAGCACCCATCTCGTGGCCCCTGGGAGTCGGGGTCAGGGCAGCCATGGGTCTGCTGTGGGCTGACCTTTGAGGTCTGACAGAACTGACACACTGTGGCCCCCGGGACCCCCCACCCTCTCAGTTACCGGTTAGCTTCCACCCGCCATATTCCATGGAGGACGTGTGGGGGCAGCCAGTCATCACCTTTGCTGGGACACCGTGCCCACCAGGCAGCCTCTGGCCGCCACCTGCGGCAGGTGGGCCCTTCTTCCCCAGCTCTGCTTCTGCCTTCTCCAGGGCTCGACCTCCAGCCCCTGCTTCCCTTTAGGGGCTGCGATTAAACTGAGGGCCTGGAGCTGCAACGCTGAGGCCCCAACTCATGGGGGACTATCACCCTCAGGGCACTGCCAGCTGCTGAGAACAGTCAAAACACACGTTGGCCATTTTTTTGTTTACAAATGAGAGTGGACTGTAAATGTATGTGGAGATCACGTATTATGCTGTTTTACATAAGTTGTCTTCTTTGTTCTCCATGTCAACCCAGTGAGGTAACAACTAATAATACCCCCATTTTACAGAGGAAGAAACCGAGGCCTGGAGGGGTCAGAGGTCGCACGAATGCATTCGCGGGCTCTGGAGCCTAAGCTTTTCACCACTTTGCTTGCGGCCACCTTGACAGGCCTGTCCCACCGTGTCTGTCACATACATCACTTTCATTCTGGTTCAGGTGAGAGAGGGACAGAGCGATGGCTGCTCCACTGGACCCTGACCAAAGATCTGTGACATGACTGTCACAGACCAGCAAAGACGTTTAAATATCTGCTTGCATGCCCTCCTTACAAAATGTTTTTATGATTACATAAAAAACTAGCTGAGTTATTTCCTTCGGGGAAGGATTTCCTTTCTTACGTAGCTGAGACACCAAGACCCCCTTCTCCACTAGATGCAGAGCAGGACAGGTAGGAGTGGCGTGTGGCTGCTAGGAAGAGCCCGTGGCACAAACAAGAGAGATTTTGTTTCTTGGAGGGCAGAGCTGGGGCGGACGCTCCACTGGCCTTGGGAACCTTGTGCCTCTGCTCTGCCCACTGTGTTTGGCTCTGTCATGAAGGTCACTGAGTCCCCATTCCAGCCGGAAGGAAGGAAGAGGAACCAGCCACGAGGACACACGCTCCTTATTTGTCGGGGTCCAGGCCAAAAAACCGAACGCCCAGAAACCACAATCGCCTATCAGACAAAAGGTGGGTGACAGAGGGAGCCGGAGGGTGGACAGAAAAAAAGAGCAAACTCCCAGGTGACCGGGCTATGTAAGTGCAGGACACAGCAGTAACACCGGAGCCGGAGACAAGAGAAGAGGTGGCATGCCCACACCCAGACCAGAAGCGGGCTCCGCTGTGCCTCTGGGGAGCAGCACGCCGAGGCTGGCAGTGCCCAAAGGAGCCGAGGCTGCGGCTGTCCTCAGAGCAGCGTGTCCTCTGGGCATCTCTTAGCACGTCCACGACCGCAAATTCCATGCAGTCAGTGGAAATTACAGGCAGCCGGTGATGTCAGAAGCACTAAGGGCTCAGACGACGCAGCAGGAGGGGTCACTCCTTTGCCACAGCCACTAGATATGCTTACCTGTCCAGGCGACTGTGATCCTGGCGGCCTTAGGCTGAGGGGGCTTCAGTAAGTGGGGGTTCCGCTGTGAGTCAGCAGGGACACTCAGTCCTGCAGCTCCGCGCCTGGTGTGGTGACCGCAGGCACATCGGAGACCCAAGTCACCATCTGTTTGAGGCCAGAGGCCAGCCTGCCTGCAACGATAAGGGGAGTCTGAGTGCTAAGTAGTTCACGAAGCCCTTCAGTGAGCTGAGCGCTGTCTGTCTGTCTGTAGGAGGGTGTCTCGGGGAGACGGCAGGGGCAGGTCCAGGAAGCCCCACCTCGAGCCAGCTGACGGGCTCCGCCTGCCCTCTCTCTATACACGTCCCCTTACAGATGAACGACACTCCAGACGGAGACATGCGAGCAGGTAACAGCAGGGTCCTCGGCTCTACAGTGATGAGAGGTGGCTCTGGGCCAGGTTCTGGACACGTGGGATTGTAGACACGTTGTTCTACCAACCACTACAGATCTCGGGGGACCATCTGGGTCCAAGCCTAAGCCCCTTGGGCCAAATGCCTGCTTACTGTGTATTTCTACATCACGCGTCCACCTCACGTAAATGACATTATTTCACCAAGGACAACCCGAAGTCACGATGGCCACCTGGAGTGACTTTTGACAAACACAGGATTGTTATTTTGATGGGCTTCTGAACATAAACAGAAAAAGACATCCTGAGTATCCAATGGTTTATCCTCCTTACTTGACACGAGGAGACCTCCAAAGTCAATTCAAATTCTAAAATTGTCTACCTAGATTTCCCAAATCCCAGGTCAGAAAGGAAAACGCGGTGACAAATTCAGACTCGTGCTGAACGTGTACGCCCCAAGCTTTCCCGGCCTCTTCCAGCCAGCCTGTCTGAGGTCGGGCCGGGAGATGCAAAGCCTTGCATGAGAAAAGCTAACTAGCAGGACCCTAAAGGGGACACAGGGGCTAACAAATCCTTAAAAACACACAGTAGAAACTCTTTGAACAGGGACACTTGCCAATATCCCGAACCAAAGAATAACTGGAAGTGAACGGTCTCATATTAGCCAAAAAGAAACAGGAGCTAGAAAGTGTGGGGGTTCTAAAGGGGCTCCAAGGGGGACTGCAGCCAGCACCCTCTCCCCGCCCCCCGTTCCCTCTTTTTCTTATCTCTTGAAGACTTTGGAGATGAATTGTAACAGATTGCATTTTCTAAAAATGGCCACTGCAATATTTCTAGTTTCATATACTCTTCCTGAATCTTCCTACTCCCCCAATAAGAGACGGAGTTCATGTCCATTTTCCTTGAACTTGAGCGGGCCTTTGTAACTGATTCAGTTAGCAGGTTGTGGAAGGAGTGATACTACATGTCTTCTGGAGCTAGGTAAAAACAGGCAATCCATCTTACATGGGGCACCCAGCCTCCACGTGGCCCCCCAGCCTCCATGTGGCTCCCAGGCCTCCACATGGCGCCCCGGCCTCCGTGTGGTCCCCCGGGCTCCATGTGGTCCCCCCAGCTTCCACGTAGCCATCCAGCCTTCACATGGCTCCCCTCAGCCATGTGGCTCCCCAGGCCCCGTGTGGCCCCCTAGCCTCCGTGTGGCTCCCCAGCCTGTGTGTGAATCCCCAGCCTCTGTGTGCCCCCCCAGCCCCCTTGTGGCCCCCCAGCCTCCCTGTGGCTCCCCAATCCCCATGTGGTTGCCCACCATGCTGTAAGGAAGCCCAACCAGGCCCGTGTAGAGACCACATGAAGAAGCCTGTGGAGAGGAGCTGCCAGGTGTGTAGAGACAGCCTTGGGTGGGTCTGGCCCCATCCTGAGTCTTCTAGCTGTGGCCACCGGCATTACAGAGCAGGGACAAACCATTGCGCTACGCCTGTCAAAACTTCTCATCCACAGTATCTGTGAAAATAAGTGACTGCTTTATGTCACTAAGGTTTAAGGTGATCTGTTACACAGCCACAGAAGTTGGAGCTTCACAACATTTTCACACAAAAAAAACAAAAAAACTTTCACAAAAATGTTCTGTCACTCTGTGCACACTGCAGAACTAACAAGCCCAGATAAACAGACCCAACACAAAAGACAAATAAATCAAACCGCATGGTCTCTGAGAGTCCACAGGACATACTGTCCTAATTGGTCAGAGAGAACGCATATATATTTAAAAGAAGATAATTCAAGAACCTCCAAAGGAAAGAGAAAAAAGTTAACCTTCTGACTATGTGTTGATGCTTCAATTTTTTCAAAGGAAAAACGTTTAACTTTGATAGTCATTAATGATCTTGGTTACTAGGTTACAAAAGAAGAGAAAAAGCAGATCATTCACAGTTTTTAGCTTTTAAATATGGCTGGGAAATGCTTTTCAAGTCATTTGGAAAAAAAAAGTTCATGCAACGCTCTGGGTGGATGACTACAGGCAGATGAAAGTGAGTAACTGTGATTTAAAACCTCTAATTTCTGCTTCCAGGTAGGATGTAGAAAGCTGCAAAGAACCATGAGAAAAATGTGGATAGTCTCCAAAATGGATCACTTTTCTTGAGTCTAAGTCAGAGATGCAGGGCAGCCGAATGGCTGAACTGCAGAGGGGCAGGTCCTCCGAGGAGAAACGCAGCTCACAACCTGCTTCCCCTTCAGCAGGCACAGGACAAAGTGACAGCCAGAAGACACGAAGGCATCAGCTAAAAGTCTAGCAAATGATTCAAGGCCAAGGGTGGGCCAGGGTGTAAGTTTGGAAGAGCTGAGAAATCCTGACTTGGAGAGAAGTGTGCATTCACTCGAAAGACCTCTGAGTGCTCTCGACAGAAATATCAGGATCAGGTCAGGGGACCGGAGAGGGACATGCCTGTGGGTGTGCAGGGAACCAGCTGCTGCTGGAGGACAGACACAGCCCCCCACCCCCACTTCCCTGGCTCCAGCCCCCCCATGAAGCCAAGGGCCGAGAGGCTGAGGGAAGGACACCAACTCCTCCTGCCCACAGGGCACAATGAAGCCCAACAGGACATTGAACAGAAGAAGGACTTGAAAAGAAGAAGAAAACAACACAGTACCCCCCAATGTCCAGGATACAATAAAAAAAAACAACCACTTGTCATACCAAGAACCAAAGCAATCACAAGCTGAATGAGAAAAGATAATCTAAAGGTGCCAACACTACCTGAGATGACTCGGATGTTGGGATTATCTAGGACTGATCAAGGATTTCAGAGCAGCCATCATAGAAATGCTTCGGTGAGCTATTATGAACGCTCTTAAAATAAATAAAAAATAGAAAGTCTCAGCAAATAAATCAAAGATATAAAAAAGAACCAAAGAGAAACTATGTAATTAAAAGTACAATAATTTAAAAACTCACTAAAAGGCTCAGTGGTAGGTTAAAGATGAAAGAGGAAAGAATAAGTGAACTCAAAGAGAGATCAATAAAATTTCCAATCTGAATAACAGAAAGTAGACTTAAAAAAATACAAAAACAACAGTAATTCAGAAATCTGTGGGATAATGACCAAAAAAATCTAACATTTGTATCACTGGACTGGACTCTCAGAAGAATAGGAGAGTGTGAGACTGAAAAACATATTTGAAGAAACACAGCTGAAAATCATTTTTAAAAGCTCAACTAATCCAAATGTGGGTAGGAAAAAGAAAAAAGAGGAAAAGAAACAGATGGAACAACTAGAAAACAACAAGATGGTAAATTTAAATCCAAGCATATGACTAGTGACGTTAAATGTAAATTGCCTAAAATCCCCAATGAAAAGGCAGAGATTATCAGATTAGACAAGAAACCAAGACCCAATATATGCTGTCTAAAAGAAACTCAGTCTAAATCTAAAGATATATTAATAGATAGGTTACAAAAGGGAAAGGATGGAAAAAGACATACCAAGCAAACATTAATAAAATAAAAGTGGGTGTGGTTATAGGAATAGCAGACAAAGTAGACTTCAAAACAAGATTACCAGGGATAAAGAGGGACATTAGATGATCATAAAGGGGTGAATTCATCAAGAAGACATCACATGCTTCTCAAAAATATCAAATATATGGGCCGGCCGAGTGGCGCGATGGTTAAGAACTCGCTTGGGATGCCAGAGGGTCCCGGTTCGGATCCCACATATGAGGGCCAGTGACACTGCCCTCTACAGCTAAGATGCTGAACAACAGCTCAACCTGGAGCTGGGCTGCCGAGAGTCGCTGGCGACGGCGTAGGCTGCAGTCCCTGTGGCAGTGGGTTGCCATGGGCTACCGTGTGTGGCCAGCAGCCAGCGTGAGCGGCCAGCAGCCAGCGTGAGCGGCCAGCAGCCGCAGTGAGCGGCCGTCCAGAAGCCGGCGACTGATCTGCCTCGCCAGGGAAGAGCGCAATGATGCTGCCAACTTGGGCCAGTGAAGCAACGTCCTCCACAACTAGACTGAAGACCAAAATGACAGCAACTTGTCTGTTCCCCTTCCCCTAATTCCCCAGTACTGTTCCCATCCCCCCAATTACCCAATAAAAATCTTAAAAAAAAAAAAATCAAATATAGCGTTACCTTAGGATCCAGTAATCCCATTCCTGAATATGTACCCAAAATAACCGAAAGCAGGGGCTGGAACAGATATTTGTCACCCATGCTCACTGCAGCATTAAGGGACCCAAAAGGTGGAACCAACCCAAGTGTCCATCAACACATGAATGGGTAAATAAAATGCAGTCTATACAATGAACTGTTTGGTATTCAACCTTAAAAGGGGATGAAATTCTGACACATGCTACAATACAATGAATCTTGAAGACATTATGCTAAGTGACACAAAAGACAAATATCTGTATGATTTGATTTCACTTATATAAAGGAGCTAAAGTAGCCAGATTCATAGAGACAGAAAATAGAATAGCGACGGCTAGCAGGGAGGGCAAATAAAAAGTTGTGGTTTAGTGGGTGCTGAGTTCCAATTTGGGAAGATGAGAACGTTTTGGAGATGGATGGCGGTGAGAGTTGCACAACATGAATGAATGTACTTAATGCCATGGAAGTGTACGCTCAAAATGGTTAAAATGGCACAGTTTGTGCTATGTATATTTTACCACTAAAAAAAGTCATCACAACCTAAATGTGTACATATGCCTTATAAGTTTCAAAATATGCAAGCAAAAATTGATAAAACTGAAAAGAGAAATACACAAGTCTCCCACAATTGGAGACTACAAGGCTCCTTTGCTGGTAATTGACAGAAAAAGTACAAAGGATATTGGCAAGTGTATAGAAATCCTGAAAAAACTATCAACCAACTTGACCTGATCAACATTTACAAAACACATTACCTGGAAGAGCAGAAGATATATTCTTTCAAGCGCACATATAACATCCAGCATGACAGACTATACGCAGCCATAAAACAAACCAATGGATTGAAAAGAATTAAAACACAAATTTTAGGGCCGGCCAAGTGGCTCAGTTGGTTAAGAGCTCGCTCAGGAGTGCGAGCTCTGAGCAACAGCAGTTCGAGTCCTGGCCCAAGCTGAGCTGCTGCTGAGCTGCCAGCAGATTGCAGGATGGCTCAGCTAAAAAAAAAAAAAAAAAAAA
>NW_017731385.1:5884408-5911646 GCF_001890085.2 Hipposideros armiger
ATATATATATATATAAACACATACACACACACATCTTGAAAATTTCCATAGATTTGTAAAATCAAACCATACATTTCAAAATGCTTGGGTCAAAGAGGACAAAAGAATTATAAAATATGTTTAATTATACACAACAGAGTGTTTGAGACATACCCAAAGCTTAGAGGGAAATTTATAGCATTAAATACTTGTATTAGAAAATGAGAATGGTCTCGAGTCAATGACCCAAGCTTCCACCTTCAGAAACTAGAAAAAAAAGTGAGGGAGCACTGCTTGTATTCCACACATTTTTTACATTCAGAGATTAAAGCCTGGCTACTACGAGGACAGTTTTCCCCTTTCGCAGCGTGCACCCACCCTCAGTGCCACATTTTGCTGTGAAATGAGTTTTTTGATCAGAAGCAACCTGTGTGAAGCAGTGAAAAAGGCTAGGGAAAGCTACATCCAGAATGTCTTTTCCAGTGAGGATAGTTCGGGGTCCCCTCCATGATGGAAGGGGTCCAATGTGCATATCTTTGTGCTTATATTTTTGTACACAAGAATGCAAGCTCCATGAAAGGAAGAACCTGTTTACTGCTCTATCTCCAATGCCTAGAAAGGTGCATGCCACATCTTAGGGGCTCAGTATCTATTCACTGAAGGATAGAAAAACACTTGAGTGTTCTATAGCCTAATAATTTGCAGGGACTTCTCTTGTTTCTTGGGTTGTTGTTTTTCTTTTTTTTTTTTTTCAGCTGAGCCATCCTGCCACCTGTTGGCAGCTCAGCTCAGGCCGTGAATCGAACTGGTGACCCTGTTGCTCAGAGCTCACACTCTTGAGTGAGCTCTTAACCAACTGAGCCACTCGGCTGGCCCTGGGGTTTTTTGTTTTGTTTTTTTTCAAGAGGGACTCTGCATCTTCCTTTCGTAGACTATGTCCTTTCCCCCTTTTCTTCTCTATTCTCTTGTCCCCCTGCTACAGTATGTATATGCAATAGCTGTGCCATTTCTTTTTTGAAAAACAGCCTTATTGGATGTAATTTACACACCATCCAGTTTCTCAGCTTAAAGTGTAATTGGCTTTCTTCACTTAGCATTTTCTTAATTTTATTGGGGAACAGCCATGGTCACTGGTTACACATTGCTTTCATGCTACAATGGCATAGTTGACTCTTTTAGGGAGGGCGCAGCTCACAGTGGCCCATGTGGGGATTGAACCGGCAAGCTTGGTGTTATCAGCACCATACTCTAATGGAGCTAACCGGTCACCTCTCCACTTAGCAGTGCTTTTGAGCCTTATCCGGGTGGTAGCACATATCAGTACTTCACTCCTTTTTATGACTCCATTGAATGGACAGACCACATTATGTTTATGCATTATGCATCCATTGATGGACATTTAGATTGTTTCCACTTTTTGACTACTATGAATAATAGTCAACAAGTTTTCGACAAGTTTTTGTACATACATTTTCATTTTTCCTGGGCATATACCTAGAATGGCTGAGTCACATGATAACTCTTCAAAATGTTTAAGAACTGCCACACTGTCTTCCAAAGTGGTTGCGATCATGTTGCATTCCCACCAGCAATGTATGGGTTCCGGTTCCTCCACGTTCTCACGAATACTTGCTACTGCCTGTCATTTTGTTATAGTCATTCTAGTGGGTGTGACATGGTGGGTCACTGTGTTCTTGTGTAAATGAGGGCAACTTCATGGTATCATGTGAATACATTCCCGTTGGTCCCTCTGAGTAGCTGGGAAGCTATGTTGTGCTCTATTCAATGTTCAGTGGCCTGATAGCCAGGGTGGGAGAGAACTCAGCTGAGACTATCTTTGCTGGAATATCTGGTCTCTAGTTTCTTTACTGATTTTCTAAATGTCCCAACTAACGTCTCCCCTTGGTCAGAGGTGGGTCACATGACCCCTGGGGGTCGTCTTTGGTTTTGGGTCCTTTCTCTGGTCCAGCGTGGATCTCCCCCCTCACCCCCCAGCCTCTTCCCAGCAGCCTTTTCACTTCCCCTGCATCTTTTCCCTAAAAGATGAGGCTAGCCCCTTCTCCCAATTAGTCTGTTTCTCTTGCAAGGATTTTACTGATGCACGAGGACCATTTTCAAGAGTAACCTGCACACCTGAGCAATCACTTTCTTCTCTTCACCATTTTTGGAAGTCTTTGACATTTGTCTTTTTCCTTGTTTGCTGCTGAGTTTCTGTTTGCTTGTTTGTAGTGGAAAGGAGGTGCCAGTTTTTACTATATTGGATTTGTGTCATTACGTATTTGAAAGGGGAGATGTTGTGATGCTGGTACATTCCATTTCATCCCCAAATTCTTAGCAATACTTTTAGATGTTTAGCTTATGCCTGGAGGGTCCCCATCATTCATTCGTTCAACAGGGGGTCACTGTGAGCCTACTGTGTGCCAGGTCGGGCTCTCCAAGCTGCACAGAGCCAGAGTCCTGCTCTCATGGAGCCTCTTAATTATGTCCAAGTGTCTCAATAAAAGTTGCCTTATTTTGCATCCAAGTGTGCTTACAAAAGGTGTCAATACTTCAAATCTCAGATTTTATACTCAATTTGCCTAGGTTATAATTAACTTACATCCCCTCTACTTTCTTGTGACACTTCCTACTCTGTCTGGGTTGCTTTTATCAGACACGGCATGGACAGAGGGAAAGCTTAAGAGCAGGAATGAAACAACCTGCCTTCATTTTTAAGCTCTCCTGATGTATTTGAAAAGCTGCCTCAGATACAGCTTGTGTTCCACTCACTGCTTATGAGAGGAATTAAAATCATTTGCAAATTCCTTAGCTGATGTGCCAAAAATAAATGCAAGTCTGGCGGAAAGTATTTAAAAAGTATAGGGAAACGAATTTGCGTGGCATAGAGATTTTTAAATCTTGAAGCGTAAGATCTTTTAAAAAATCTCTTTTTATAAGCACCACAACCAGTCGGTCCTCAGCGATTTGCAGGAATCCGATTCACAAGGTGCTATGGCCAATATTTACTTGAAGCCAATTTCTTTATTTTCTCTCCCTGCAGCCATCTCCACTGCCAGTTCCCACAATTCCACTCAATCGCGTCAACCCTTGCAAGACGCCCACGGCAGTAACTCGCTCAGCAAATATGAGCCATCATGTGCAAGATACTGAGCTGGGGACCCTGGGGGAGCTAGACATAAATAACGCAGCACCTGCCTGGGAGGAATTACAGGCAAGCAGAGCACGGGCAAAGCAAGGCAGAGCTTCGTAAGATGAAGTCATGACGTATGGCATGCTGCGGTGATCAATTCTGAATTTCCAGAGAACTGTCAGTAGAGGTTGGAAACTGACGAGGAATCCCCTGCCCCCTGCCACCCCTACACACACACAACCATGAAGAGGTTCCCTAACAGCCCCTCATCAGAGCTAAGAGCACACAGGAACAGAGCCCAACGTCAGACCCACAAATGACACTTTGCTGCCAGCAGAGGTCCATGGAATTTGCTAGAAAGATCAGACCCACTCTCTCTGATGCCCTTGTAGTTTTAATAGTTTCTTTTAGGGACCCATGTATGAGTTCGTCATTCATAAATTTGTTTGAACTGTATTTGAAATCTTCGTTTTCCTGCTAGTTGTGTCTCAGAGGCTATCAGCTGCATCAAATCCTCGACAGGAAGCATCCCTAATTTGCTCATATCCTCTAGGTTCCAAAGGCTTGTATCCCCTTGGTTTTTAGGATTTGGAAACACATTCATTCATTCGTCTTTCATGGATTCAGAATCTTTCAGCCTTCACCTTCCAAAAACACTGGGCTTTGCTATTTAACTCAGGTCCCAGGGCCATAAAGATGGCCACAGTCAGGGCAGCTGTCCCCACTGCCTCCATGAGCTCCGTGGAGAGGCGGAGATTCCCATGGCTTCCCAGGCCCCTCCGTGTAGCTCAACGGAAATGCTGGCGTCTCCTCTGCATACAGCTAATTCTGGAGGAGACTCCAGGCAAGTTTTACTCAAGTTAGCAAAGGGGCTGCTTTCCTTGCAGGAACAGAACCTCCTCTAAAGAAATACCTGCTCCACCAAGAGTCTCACGTTCCCACGATGGATAAAAAGTGGGCTGGTCCTAGAAAAGTAAGGTCCATGCCAACTGGGCTACTCCCATCCGGAAGGGCTGCCGTGCTCTGAGCCCATGCTCATGTTCCTACGAAAAAACAAGTTCAGACTGGCTGTTTCTGGAAACCTATGGGAAAGCAAGTGCAAAGAGGATGCACCGCCCAGGGACCAGAGTTGGAACTGCTACTCAACTCGACCCAGACACACCTAAGCAGAAGGCTCTCCATTTCCCAAGAAGCCCGCCGGGGAAGTGATCAGCAAAGTGATTCAAGTCCTTTCGGGTACACTGTAATGAGCAACCTGGTGAAGAAAATATGGTGGTGTCCCATGAGATTGAGGGAGATGGTCTCGAAAAAATATTTTATAGCTTCTAGATGATGGATAGGCTGGTTCAATCTTCTGGCTATGAACGGATGTTTACAAAGGAATACTCAGATACCCAATGTGAAAGGAAAAACGCTAAGAGTTGTGGAACCTTTGTGGGTGGTTCATTAGGTCAGGTGGTTAGAACTCAGGCTCATAACACCAAGGTTGCTGGCTCAGTTCACACATGGGCTAAGGAGCTGTGTCCCCCACAACTAGATTGAAGACAACTATTTGACTTGGAGCTGATGGGTGCTGGAAAAACACAGTTCCCCAATAAAATTTCTTTAAAAAAAAAAAAAAAAGGAATCTTTGTAAAAACCGTTCTGCATTAATAACTGTTTTTCTTTTCAATAAAGGATCTAGATTCAAAAACATTCATCAGACTAAAACACCTTTAACACTACATAGTGTGTCAAAGAACCAGCCAATTATGAACATAGCTTACCCTTGGACAAAGGTTTGAACTGCGTGGGTCCACTCAAACACATATTTGAAGTGGACCCACGCAGTTCAAACCCATGTTGTTCAAGGGTCAGCTGTACTTTCAATCCACGGTTGGGAATCCACGTATGCATAGGGCTGACTTAACTTGAGGGTGGATTTTCAACTGTGGTGGTAGGTGCCCCTCACCACATGTTGTGAGGTTCAACTGTGTATCTGTTGGACTGGAGTAATGGTCTGGAAAATAAACATTTTATGTCTTAATAATAACAGCTGTTATGATTATTCATGGTTCTCTTTCATATAGAAAACAAAGAGAAAACAGGTCTCCATGTCTTAAAGCAACTTATTTTATTTCCAGCACTCTTACAACCTTTTACATGTAGCACTAACAAAATTCAAACCTCAGCAACTAGACATGAGAGTTCTGCAATTTACTTTAGACAGTCACACAGAAGAACCAAACTATACCAACATGACACTGCGAACCTTATAGAGGACTGAATTGTAGGCAGGTAACTGTATTTGGCTGAAGAACTTGGCACTTTCTGTGATCACAGCTGAAGCTTTTCAATGCAGGTCACACTTGGGCCGAAATCGACGTGATATACTCTGACATAAGCAACAGTAAACTAAAGTCACAAGAATTAACTCAATTTTCAATCACTGTGAAGTTTGTTCCTCTAGTTTAAGTTGACATTTTTCACAGAAAAAAAAAAAGTATTTCGGGCAAATGAAAACAAGTTCCAGATAAGCATGGTTCCGTGTTTTTTAATTTTACCTTCATCAAGGCAGGCAAAGTACAGATGCTGTACATTAAAAACACACACACCACCCCCCCTCACAGCACGTCAGTTCCTACAGGCGGAAGACCTCCTTCCAAGTACTGCTCCTGTCTGAAGCACATAACCACAGTTAAATGTACAGAGAGCCATCCGCTGGTCCCACGTAGCCAACTCCAATTAGCAAGACATCGATCAGCGTCCATATGCCCAGGCCGCCAAAGCTGAAGAGCTTGCCGAGGCCTTCTCGCCACTGGCCCAGGTAGAAACGGTCCGCTCCGAACCCACCAAGCGTGATGCTGCAACAGGAAACAGGGCTGGAATCCACCAGAGGCCCCCCGACCTGCAGCCAGGCGTGGCTCCGCTAAGGCACGTCTGGGAAAGGGTCTCTAATAATCCTAGGCCTTAATTAGAACATAGTGACTATTTCACGTTTCACAACACCAACTGTGAGCTTTCGATTTCGGTCCTCGGTTGGGATCCACATATGTGGAGGGCTGACTTAAGCTACACACAGATTTTCGACTGCGCGGGTGGTCGGCACCCCCACCCCAGCATTGGTCAAGGGTCAACTGTAATGACCGGCAAGAAGATTGTTAAAATGTCAAAAGTAAACACACAATATTTAGCTATACTGAAATCTGATGTTTCTCTTTTAAAGAAAAGTAATTGACCTCACTGCATTTTAATCTTGAAAGTGGCACGTCCCCGAGAACACAGCAGGGACCCCGACTAACAGAGAGCACGGGCGTGGAGTCAGGGGTTGGCATCGCGAGGCAGGCCCTACCCTCTGGCTGCCCAGGTTGAGCTGTCTCACTTTGTCAATCACTCATCTCTACACATTTAGTGTCAGGAAGAAATGACTTTGAAGGGTCCTTCAAATGCTAAGATCTAACACTATTTGGACAACTTCTAATTTGATTTCTTTTAAATTTATTATGGAAAATCTCAGAACACAGAAAAATAAACAGTAAAGAGAACAGTGCCCATGGTCCAGCTCTGACCATTATCAACGTGTGGCCAACGCTGGCTCAACTCTATCCCCCACCCTTGAGAATTCTGAGGCAAACCCTGGACATTATAACATTCACAGTGAAGATTCTGAAAGAAACTAAGTCAAATCCTGAGAGGAAAACGATTCTTACTTTTGAAAAGCCAGCTGTTAAATGTACCACGATAATTTAAGGTATCAAAGCAACGTGGGGGAAACTGGGTGAGGGATGGATAGGAACACTGCATCTTTGCAACTTTTCTGTAAATCTAAAATTATTCCAAAATTAAAAATTTAAAACAAAAAACAAAATTAAGTTTTCCGTTTAAATCGTTGCTGACAAGGACTGTGGCCAGTTATCAAATCTCCTTTTTGTTGTATGTAACCTTCCATCCTGGACTCCCCTTACTTTCCAGTTACGCCTTCCGGCAGGCAGCACCCTTCTTTCCTCAGCCCGAGCCCCAATGCGGTGGTTCTCGACAAGGGGCAGTTTGGCAATATCTGGGCACATTTCTGACTGACACAGCTTGCGGGCAAGGAGGGTACTACTGACATGTAGTGAGTTCACAGAGCTGCTAAAGGCCCTACTATGCACAGGACGCCCCCACAACAAAGAATTATTTGGCCCCAATGTCAACAGTGATGGGGCTGAAGCCCACCCCACCCCAACCCCGCCCCCGTGTCACACCGCCACAGGCCACCGGGTCGCAGGCTCTAACCCTGAACCTTCAACTGTAGCTGGGGCACAGTTTTCATTCCTCAATCTTTTAACCAGCATCCCACCTGCCCTCTGGTGGGAAGAACTGGTAATTTTTTTTTCAACCAGTTGAAAAGTTTAACAAATACAAACCTATTTTTATGTAAAAATTGTAAGTCTTTAATTATTTCTGGATGGTGGAATTATAGGTGATTTTTAACGTTTTCTTTGTCATTTTCACCTTCTCCACAGTTTTTAGCATTGAGCATGTATTTTTTCTATAATACACAAGTTACTAAAAATTAAAAATATACACAATAAACCTACCTATTTTAAATAGTGTACAGCATTTTACCGATTCACAGTACATTTAGAGCGGGAAACCCTGACTGGTTCTGATGATCAGTTAAGTCATCTCGAGACTGTGCAGGCATCCTGGGAGAAATGCTAACATCCTGCCATTAAATTCCATGAAGGTACTGGTCTGGTCTAAGGAACTCGCCTAGGGTCTGTCTGACACCTGCTGGGAGCCGAGTGAAGGGGGAGCCTGGCTGAGCTCCATGTCTGGAGAGCCCACTGATCCCAAGAGAATCCCAATGGCACCTTTAGCTTATTAGTAACGGAGCTTACCTGAGAGCCAGAGCAGTAGACCACTTATAGCCTCCAGTCCAATTGCAGTACAGCATTTTTGGAAAAGTACGGTTACCTTAGAAAAAAAGGGAAAACACTCTACTTAGAAAAATGGGTATAAAAATACTCTCAAACAGAGACTTAACCTTAACAACTGCCTTGTAATTTAAAATCTAAGAAGTCGACTCTCCTTACAATAAGGTTTACTACGGCGAATGGTAAAAAGAAAGACTCTACCATCTATAAGCACAGACTTAATATTTAAATCGGTCATTGAGGGTTACAGTTTGAAGAAATGTGAAATGCCCTACCAGCGATCAAGGCTTAGGTAAAGTGAAGAGTGGGTAACACGGGGTGCTACTGAGACAGAAAGATGGGGTAATGGGAGGAGAGAGCCCAGAACACGCACACATGAACCTTTTCACGGGGCGTAGGGCACATGGATTAGCCCGGAAGTGTCCCCAGACAACTAGATATCCACATGAGGAAAAAGCGAGCCTGAATCTACCTCACACCATGTACCAAAACCCACCACAGGGGCCGGCCGAGTGGCGCGTTGGTTAAGAGTTGGCTTGTGAGTGCCAGCTCTGAGCAGCAGGGCCCCGGTTCGGATCCCACATGAGGGCCAGTGACACTGCACCCTCTACAGCTAAGATGGTGAACAACAGCTCCACCTGGAGCTGCGCTTCCGTGAGTCGCCGGCGACGGCATAGGCTGCAGTGGGCTGCCGTAAACTACCATGAGAGGCCGGCAGTGTGAGCTGCCATGAGCACCGTGAGCGGCTGTCCAATGGCCAGCGAGCGACTGCCTGAGCTGGGAAGAGTGCAATGATAATACCAACATGGGCATGTGAAGCAACGTCCTCCACAACTAGACTGAAGAACAAAAGGACAGCAACTTAGCTGTTCCCCTTCCCTGATTCCCCAATGCTGTTCCCTCCCCCAATTTCCCCAATAAAATCTTAAAAAAAAAAACAAAAAAAACCACAGGCGGGTTAGAGGCCTAAATGCGAAATGCCAAACTTATAACCCTTCAAAGAAAACCTAAGAAATTATCTTTATGCACCTGGAGTAAAAACAGAGTTTATTATCACAAAAAAGAGCTCCCTTTGAAAGACTAATAATGTCAACTAATTCGAATTTAAAGTTCTGTTCATTGAAAGACACCAAAACGAAGTGGAAAAAAAATAAAAGGTAAAAACCTGAGAGAGGATTTTAGGGACAAAGGTTAATATCCAAAATAACAAAGCGTTCCTAGAAACCTTTAGGAAAAAGATGAAACTTCGGGATAAAAAGTATGGAGAGGGTTTGGCTCACCAGGAACAGTCATGGCCCACTGGTGGGACGTAAACGGGTGAAACCACTTTGGAAAATAACAAGTGCCAGAGAGTGTGCCAGACAAACTCCTGCCCATATGCAGCCGGAAGGTGTGCACGCAGCTTTACTGGCAGCACAATCCATAAGCAAAAAGTATAAATAATCCAAATGCATAGGAGAATGAATAAACTACGACACAATCTTACAACTGATTATTACTCAGAAGTAAAAGAAAAAAGTTAAGAAAGGGAAGGCACACCAATGAATCTTAGAGCCATAATGGGGAGAGGAAAAAAAGGCCATAGATTGGCTGCTCTTATTTTACACTCTTCTAAAACATGCCCCGCTGTATATCATACTTTATCTAATTACACAAATGTGATAGGACAAAATAATTTAAAGAAAAGAAAGTGGGATAAGAAAACTCAAAAGGAGGATTACCTGTGAAGGGGGGGGGGCAACTGGGTGCAAGAAACGCACTCAGGTAGCTGTGATGACATCATCACTGCGTTAGCTGGGAATTTGGTAAAACTGAATTACTATGCATTATGCTTTATACCCCACGTGTGTGTTGTTTTACCAAATACTACATTTTAAAAGATAAGAGCGCTGCAAGTTTTCTGGACATTTTAAGTTCACCGAGTTTATTAATGGACTTGGCATAACTGAACAGTGCTGATAAATGCTTCTGATGAAATAATCTCAATTTAATCCTCAAACGTCTGATGGAAGTTCTGTAAGCAAGCTCAGAGGAAACTGGATTGCTTCCCAATCTCCCCAAACTCCACTTACCCAAGCAATGAACGTGGTCCCGCACTGTGCAGTTGGCAGTGTACCGCTGCCGAGGACACGACACCGCCATGCAGCTCGTGGAATTGGAGCACTCATAATCGGTTTCCGGAAGCTGCCAGCAAAATCTGCAAGTCATGTTGATGACAAAGCTCTTTTGATATTTCAAGTCTTGATCCTATGTACCAAATGACACAGAACGTATCAATCGCAATCCAGTAGCTTGTGACTTTTGTCTGCAAAACTACAGTCATATGGCCCCAAAGTTTCTAAATGGGATCTGGCAGGAAGTGGCAAGAAAACAGGTACCAAACCAGTATGTATGCAAAACAAATGTAAGTGGTATGATCCCATAATCATAAAAATAGACACCCAAAAATATATACCTAAGGAAAAAAAATCTACATAAATTCGCATCAAAATAACTAAGGTTATTTCACGATGGTTATGATTATCTCATCAGTTTTACCTGGCTAAACTTTGTACAAAACAAGGGAAATTTTATTCTACTAAGTCAGGGTCACAGATAGATGGAAGGACAGACAGGTACATCTGTTAAAGGTCACTGAGCTGCAAGTTATGAGTGGAATCCAGGGTCCCTATCCCAGATGGATGCTCCCGGGTGTACCATACACACCTGGTTCCCAGTTTCACACCTCCCCTCGTATCTCCAGCAGTCCAGCATTGGGGCTGTCACCCACCGCCACATGCACTTGGTACCATCCACCCATAGGCAGCCCCAGAAAATCACTCTCCACTTAGAGAAGAACCTCATGCAGACTCAGCAGGAGCTCCCTGCTGGCCCTTAGCTTTCCAGACCAGATGTTTTCCTTTCAATTTCAAAAGTCATTATTGGGCCGGCCGAGTGGCGCGCTGGTTAAGAGCTGGCTTGGGACACCAGCTCTGAGCAGCAGGGCCCCGGTTTGGATCCCACATGAGGGCCAGTGACACTGCCCTCTACAGCTGAGATGGTGAACAACAGCTCGACCTGGAGCTGGGCTGCCGTGCGTCGCCAGGGACAGCGTAGGCTGCAGCCCCTGATGCAGTGGGCTGCCATGAGCTACCGTAAATGGCTGGGAGCCAGCGTGAGTGGCCAGCAGCCAGCGTGAGCTGCCAAGAGCCGCCGTGAGCGGCTGTCCAGAGGCTGGCGACGGATCTGCCTCACCCGGGAAGAGCACAATGATCACAATACCAATATGGGCCAGTGAAACAACGTCCTCCACAACTAGACTGAAGAACAAAAGGACAGCAACTTGTCTGTTCCCCTCCCCCAATTCCCCAATAAAATCTTTATAAAAAAGTCATTATTTTGTTTTCTGCTTATAAGAGTAGCATGCGTTCTTTGTAAGCAGCACATTTGGAAATTACAGGGAAAAAAACTTGTAACCTCTCCAGCCAGACCCACTTTTAATCTTTCATTTTTCTTCCATAATAGTTTGACAGAAGCAGAATTCTACTGAAAGCATTTTGTATACTTTTTACCCCACTTGACATTATACTGTAATACCTATTTTTCAAAATCATTTTGAAATGGTCACACAATCACCTCTGGAAGTTATCATATTGATTTTTTTCAAAATGTAAAACTGCTTTTATAGATCGCAATCAAAACTGGGTAAGGAACCGCGTGATTTAGGCAATCAGTACTGTTTTAAACGCCTACTAATTTCTAGTGATGTATTTATAACACATTTCTTATCAACTGTGTTTTAAAACTAGGCAATACATGTCTGGTACAAACTCCCAGACAAGACAGGAGAGTGAGCAGGAAGCTGTCCTTCACCGCTCTTCCCCCCACCCCCAGCACTGCTTACCCATTGGCCTTCAAGGAAGTCTATTCTATGCCCCGATACTTTTCTTTTTTTAACTTTCCCACTGATATTTACTTTTTACTTAATTCTGCAGGTATCAGTAACTACCTCTAAAGCTGCCTAGTTCTTTTCAATAGCTGCAGTGTATTTATTTCATTACATTACAGAGTGAACCATAAATGAAACAGTTCTCTTGGACATTTAGCATGTTTCAAATCTCTTGCCTGGGTGAACAGTGCAGCTAAGGATATCCTCAGGCGCATTATTTGCATCCATCTGCGATATTCATATGATAAATTCCCAGATAGGGAATTGCTGGGTCAAAGGTTATGTGCATCTATCAGGTTCACAGATATGACCAATGTGCCCACCCACTAACAAGATATGAGTGGCGCTTACACACTCACAAACTCAGTGTTACCACTTTTTAATTTTTTTGCCAATTTAATAGGTTAAAAACACATTGTGTATGTCTTTATGAGAAAAATTAAACATTGTTTTTCATGTGTTCAATGTACATTTGTATTTCCTTTCCTGTGAACCATCTGCTCATGTCCTAATAGTATTTTTTTATAGGCTTGTCATCTTTTATTAATTGGCTTTTAGGAAATCTTTATATATTATGGATATCGGTGCATTATTTGTAACGTGTGTTAGACATGCTTTTTCTTAGTTTGTAATTTATCTTTTGCCTTTATCCTTTTTCATGTCATGCAGAATTCTCCAATTTTTAGTAGTCAAATATCTCAATTCTTCCTTTTATGGCTTCTAAATTTTATTTTATGCTTAGAAAAATATTCCCTAAGTTGATATTATAACAAAACCATCTCATGGTTGCTTGGCTACTTTGTTTCATTTTTCCACATTAAATCTTTGACCTATCTGGAATTTATTTTGAACAAGACAGGGATCCTACTTTTTTTCCAGCTAGCTACCCCAAGCATGTCAGCATTTACTGAATCCGTCTTCTCACCAGACAGAAGTACAGACCCTTTCAAAAGCTAACCTATGAGAAAAAGACCTGTTACCTTTCCCTCTGTGAAACAGCTGTTGTTACTAAGAACACAGACCATGTGATGGCTTTATGTATACACGCTACATACACTAGCAGGCAGATAGGTAAGTTCTCCAAGTAACACACAGCAACATTTCTGTCAAGCACATTTCCAGCTGACATCATCTGGCTTGACAGCTGCCATTACAATTGCCACAAGAGCAATCTGATATGGAAGGTGTTGCAAGATTTTTCCATTTATTTCTACCTATATACTTAACAGGACCTGATAAAATAATTCCCTTGACTAGTGTAATCCAGGTGAGAGTTCCTTAGCCTCTAGGTCCCTAGTCAGTATGCATGAAAAAGGACTGGAAGAGTTTCTTTCTTCCCATGATTTGAAGTTCAAAATAAAAGCGGCAGAGAGAGGACATCTGCATGTGCCCATGTGATGGTCATGGATTATTTCTTCCTGAAATGTTAACGTGTTTACCAAGAAGGGACCCTACAGATCATCATTCAACAAATAAGGAAAGAACACGTGGCTCACCGTGGGTCACCTAGCAACAGCAGTCCTAGGACTCACAGCTGCTAAAAGCCAATTCACATATTTTACTGTTTCTATTTTTAAGAAGGATCAGACCACCAGACCCCCTTGGGGCAGACTTCCAATTCCACACCTGAGCACTGGGCACCTGCTATTTCATATGATTCCATTATGGCTTGTACCGGAAGCAGGTGAGATTCAAGTGTCTGGAGCAGGAGGAGGCACATCGCAGCCAGGGCATGAGGACTACACCAGAAACCGTGACCAAGGAGTTCAGAAACTTCCCTAAGCTTGCAGTTGCTCTACCTTTGTTATTTGTCTTATCCTCTGCTATTTTCCTCTAAATGAAACAGCTAGGTTTTGGAACACCTAAAGAAGGAAGAAATTGAGAACTATGTTTGGGAAGATGAATGTCAAAGAAGCTGAAGCAAACAACAGGGGAGGCGAATTCTGGAAAAGTTCCCCTTAGACAGCAAAGTTTTTCCATGTTCACTAAGTACCTACGATGCGCCAGACCCATGAGATACATCATTTGAAAAGCCTTCAAATGGGGTTAGCCATTAGGTAAGTAGAGAGGAAATTCTATTTAAGACACAGCAACAAAGACTGATTGCTAATTCAAGGGCATTCGTGAAGACTATCTGGCCATTAGCTCGATTTCCAGTATGCTTTAAAGGGTAATTCAAAGGATAACGCCAACATATAAAAATGGCAAATACTTAAGTTTACAAGAACTACGTTCAGAAACAGCATAAAATCTTTGGGGTGAGGCCTCCCTCATTCCCTCTCAGGGGAATTACAGAAAGAGCCTGAGGTGGAAGGAACATTACAATCCATCCCTTCGCAGACCAAGTTCCAAAGAATGCAGTAGGGGAAAAGGGACATTGCTCAAGTAAGTGAAGAAAATGCTAGAGTCGCTGGTCCAAGGAAATCTACAAAAGAGGACATGGTATAGAATCTGTTTTTCCTTCCTCAACCATTTCCCAGAATGAGGGTTCCATGGAAACACTTTGGGAAAAGCTGTTCTGGGCCCATCCCCTCATTTAATGAGACAGAGATTAATAAATCACATGGCTAGTTACAGAGGCCAAGAGTGAAACACTGCTTCATTATTCATCTCGACTCTTTATCTCGCCCAGATGCTAGAATTGCATTCCTAAACGGAGTGTGCAGTGATTACCTGGTCCACTCGTTAAAAAATACAGGTACCCGGGGCCGGCCGAGTGGCGCGATGGTTGAGAACTGGCTTGGGACGCCAGAGGGCCCCGGTTCGGATCCCACATATGAGAGCAAGTGACACTGCCCTCTACAGCTAAGATGCTGAACAACAGCTCAACCTGGAGCTGGGCTGCCGTGAGTCGCCGGTGACGGCATAGGCTGCAGCCCCTGTGGCAGTGGGTTGCCATGGGCTACCGTGTGTAGCCAGCAGCCAGCGTGAGCGGCCAGCAGCCGCAGTGAGCGGCTGTCCAGAAGCTGGCGACCGATCTGCCTTACCCGGGAAGAGCACAATGATAATACCAACATGGGCCAGTGAAGCAACGTCCTCCACAACTAAACTGAAGAACAAAAGGACAGCAACTTGTCTGTTCCCCTTCCCCCAATTCCCCAGCACTGTTCCCACCCCCCAATTCCCCAATAAAAATCTTAAAAAAAAAAAAATACAGGTACCTGCGTCTGCCTGGCCTACTCTCCATTTAGCAGGTCTGGGGCTGCCTGTAGGAATCTGTGATTCTAACAGGAGCCCCAGTCAAATAGCTCTGAAGCAGCTATGCCTAGAGCAATCTCTAAAAAATACCAACTAATGAAAGCCTTTCTAGGCTCCTTCCTGTCTGTCAAAATATCAGAGATAAGATGTAGGTTTGATGATTGTAACAGGGTCATTTCTAATGCTCAACAGTTGGTACGTTTGAGCTTTTTCTATTGCCAGCTTTCTGTAAGAAGTCTGATAATTACTTCAATTTATCCTTATGTCAAAAAATTGCCATCTGAGGGGCAGCTGGTTAGTTCAGTTGGTTAGAGTGCAGTGCTCATAACACCAAAGTTGCCAGTTTGATCCCCACATGGGCCACGGAGCTGCGCCCTCCACAACTAGACTGAAAAAACTATTTGACTTGGAGCTGATGGGTCTTGGAAAAACACACTTCCCCAACAAAAAAAATTAAAAAGCTTGAAAAAAAAACTGCCATCTGAACCTCTGCAATCAAACCTCACTTGAACATGGAAGCTTTAGTCTTCTGAAAGAGTTGACTTTACTCCTAAAATACTACTTATACAATGCAGAGCCCTTCCTTTCAGAATTCCCCCTTGGTTGAGTCTAAAGTCTATTTGTAACTCCAGGTTTCCAATGATGTATTTAGAATAAGTAAGTTGCAGTACTTACAACACAGGTAATGGAAGGTTTGACTGTGCAGTCAAAAGTGGCAGGCTTCCCATAGACACAGGAGAAATTTGTCTTGCATTCTACACAGTCTGCAGGGAGTCTGCTACACAAACCATTGCTTGGGCACTTCATCACATAAGGTGGGATATCGGTACTTTCTGTGAGAGGCGAGAGAGAGGCTTATTCTCTTAGAATACTGATGAGGAAAGCAATATTCTAAAGTTAAGGGTCATGAGCATTAGCAATGAGACACTAGGCTGGAATGGCAAAAGCAGAGATGAAGTCAGAGACGCCTGCAATTAAAGCAGGGTTCTGCCACCAGCCAGCTGTGTGACCTGACAAACAGCTCAACAGTTAAGTAAAAAGTATTTAACTACTATCCCCCAAATGACCATAAAAACCAAAAGTGCATATATATACATATACACACACATATATATATATGTGTGTGTGGCTAGGGGTAATGACCTCAAAAATTCTACCACGTTACAAGATGAAAAAACTAAGACTTAGGAATGGCAGGGTTTGTTTAAGATCACAGAGGGAGTGGCAAAACTGGAAACAGAACCCAAACCTCTCCGTTTCCAATCCAATGTTATTTTCTCTTGAACACTAATTTGGAAATGATGCCACTGACTCTCTGAGTCAGTCAGTACAATGAGGTGACAATTCTAGAAAATGTTGTCATTATTCTAGAGTAGCAGTAAGCCATAATTTGCTAATAACATTTACAGTTTTATACTACGAACGTTCAAAAGCATTCTATGTATTAACAACTTGTTCAGTGGGTTGCAGTTTTTTTTCCCCAGCCAATCTAGCCAGGAGTACAATATATTTCTATCAGTGAAGAGGGGATTAGACAAGCTTTCAAAAATGTCCGAAGAGTAAAAAATCCTTGTGCTCTCTCTATAATGTTTTAAATTCAAGTATGCTGCTGACTTCTAGTAGCCTTTTACATTCAAATTAGAATTAGTAAAATACTTCTGCCAGTTTCAATTCATTGAAATGAGAGCATTCTAAAGGGATGAAATTATAGAGAAAAACATTCCATTTAGCAAACCCACTAATACTCATTTAAAACTGGTCCTACTTCAAAGTTATTGTAGCAGATGGGCGAGTCTACAAAATTCCGTTGGTTCCTATTACTACTGTGGCTGGAGAATGGACAGTCGGAATCACAAAGCTAAAATGACTCTAGAGGGCCAGGCTAACCCCACCACCTTAAAGATGAGGAAACCAAAGCCAAATGGGTGGATAAGTTGTTCAAGCTCCCAGTACCACAACCAGTCTCTCTATCAGTCCCTCTGTGATCCTTCCATTTCACACCGCCTTGGGTTCAAGGAACAGGGTTCATGAGCTAGAAGAAATTTTCTGAAGGGAAAAAAGCATTTGTTGAGGATTATCTTGATGAAGTGGAAAAAATAATAGAAATAAACAGATGGAAAAAAACAGCGTGGGACTATCAAAAGGTATTGAAATATTAAGACTGTCTACAGAAAACGTTTATCTGCCCTCAGTTCGTGTAACCTAAAGTACAACAAATAAAAATAAAATATTCAAAAATGTAAAGTGACTTCATATACTAAAAGAAATTTTACCCAAAAAGGAGAGGGAGAACCTGCTAGATATTAAGTATACAAATTTACTAGAATAGAAAACGTCTAGTACCTGCTGCCCTGGGAACTACTGTGAAAGTACGTGTTGGGCCCGGATCCCTTATTGACTGAGCCAGCGGCTGCGAATGCTCTAAATTTAAGGATCCTACAATTAAAAAAACATGTTATCCTGGGATATAGAAACCTTGGTTGTGTGGCTAACAAGCAGAGTCCACGACACACAATAATTGCTCGTGAAAACCTCACAGCTTGACTGCCCAAAAAACTAAAGAATGCAACGCCAACAGGGTCGACACCCGTCCCCCGGCCCTCGGTCCCCCGCTCCAGGACTCCGCGGCCGAACCTGCGGCTCCAGTGTCCGCGAGAGGAGCGGAGGCAGCGGACCGGAGGCCAGCGACGCGCCAGGATTGAGCCGCAGCGCTCCGCCCCCCTCCGCCCTGCCCTCAGCCTCCATCCTCAGCCTCCACCCTCCGCCCTCCCCCAGCGGGCTCAGCCCGGACCCTTCTGACGGGTTGCGGTGCCCCCGACCACCCAGCCAGACCCGGCATGGCCCACGGACTTTAACTCACCACCGCCCGACAAGACGTAGAATTGTGACAGGAAGAGCAGCACGCGGCAGAAGCGGCACAGTTCCCTCAGCGGGCCAGCCGCAGCCGCCATCTTCCCGGCGCGCACGCACTTCCGGGCCGCCGCCTAGAGCTCAGCCGAGGGGTGGGGCGCCTGCGCGCGCGCGCCAGAGGAGGCGGGGTCGGCGCATTACCGGGAGCCCAGGGCGCAGGCGCGTGGCCAGCTCTGGGTGCGTTCTGCCCCGCCGGACCGGACCGGAAGTCCCCCGGGAATTGGGGTGGCCGGGACCACTGCGACGTTGAGAGGTTGCTTGGTTCCCAAACACCGCTCATACCGTACGANTTAGGAAAAAACACAGAGGGTGCCAAAAAATGTATACATGTTTTAAGAAAGGAAAAAACTGTGTTAAAATTGTAATACTCAATATATACCAATAACAAAAGATGAATACAAGTCACGTGTATACATATTTTTGGTACCCCTGGTATTTGCAAATCACGTATCCATCAAAGGGCTTATATCTAGAATATATAAACAACTCTCAAAACTCAACAGTGACAGATAATGAGGACATCAGTACTACATTATTTATCCTGTTCAGTCACTCACCTAACATATGTAAGATTAAATCTAACAGGCAGTTGGAAATCCAGCTGGATCGTAGCGCACTGGTGGTATCTGCCAATAGCATCCTTTATTTTTATATCAATCTGTAAATTAAATGATGTTTGTTTAACCACAGTTTTGACTTTTCTTTTAAATTTTACTCTTTGTAAATCATATGGTCTACTTACTTTAGGACCATAAAATGCTCCATCTCCTGCATTCATCTTCCATGGTTTTCCAAATTCCATCAAGCTATTCTGCAGTTGCTGTGTTTTTTAAAGACGAGAACATTTCAAACGTCTACTGCATTGAACATTTGATTTTGTCATTAGCTCAAAACAGTAAGTTTTCCTAACTCTTAGTTATATTTTGTTTTAGTTCAATATATATTTATTGTACATCTTTTACAGTCAATAAACCACTGAGCAAGAACAATTGGGTTGTCGGAAAAGTCATGACGCATTTTTGCAACGAAAAACACAGAAAAAATACGTCATGACTTTTCCAACACGCAATACATAAAGATGATCAAGATGGCACTTGCTCTCAAGAAACACACGCTTTTTAATTGGGGAAGAAAGATAATCCACTGAATTGTTCCAGTGAATCCCAGGTAAGCGCTTGTGGGAGCGGGGATGCTTCAGCCCTGGTGCCAGCGCAGGTCCCTGTGCCCTGCCCATGTCGCAGCTTCGATCTCCTGGTGCGAGTTCCAAGCTCAGCTTCCCTTCTGCTCAGGCCCAGAGAAGGCCACCCTGCAGGCTCACTTCATAGGCTGGGAGGCCACTCTCCTCCCTTCACTCATTTCTGAAAGAACAGACACTGGTATGTGTTCGCAGGGAAGTGAGGCCCTGCAGGTATCTAAGGGATGGAAAGAATCTGGGGGGCTCCCAGGGAATTAAAAAGCCAAACAGAGCTCAGGTGTGGGGGGAGAGCAGGCAGCAGAAGTCACTCACTGCTCCTCTCTGGTCTTTGGGGACACGGGGATAGGAAGGCCCAATAGGAGCAGCCAAGACTCAGAGAACTCTCCTGTACAGAGGCATGGGTGGATGTGAACGTGTAAGGGGAGCTGACCATGGGCCCGCCCGGGCCCCTGTGAAGGAGAAATCAAGATCTCCTTTGTCGGGCCGGCCGAGTGGCTCAGTTTGTTAAGAGTTGGCTTAAGAGTGCGAGCTCNAAAGTGACTTCATATACTAAAAGAAATTTTACCCAAAAAGGAGAGGGAGAACCTGCTAGATATTAAGTATACAAATTTACTAGAATAGAAAACGTCTAGTACCTGCTGCCCTGGGAACTACTGTGAAAGTACGTGTTGGGCCCGGATCCCTTATTGACTGAGCCAGCGGCTGCGAATGCTCTAAATTTAAGGATCCTACAATTAAAAAAACATGTTATCCTGGGATATAGAAACCTTGGTTGTGTGGCTAACAAGCAGAGTCCACGACACACAATAATTGCTCGTGAAAACCTCACAGCTTGACTGCCCAAAAAACTAAAGAATGCAACGCCAACAGAGTCGACACCCGTCCCCCGGCCCTCGGTCCCCCGCTCCAGGACTCCGCGGCCGAACCTGCGGCTCCAGTGTCCGCGAGAGGAGCGGAGGCAGCGGACCAGAGGCCAGCGACGCGCCAGGATTGAGCCGCAGCGCTCCGCCCCCCTCCGCCCTGCCCTCAGCCTCCATCCTCAGCCTCCACCCTCCGCCCTCCCCCAGCGGGCTCAGCCCGGACCCTTCTGACGGGTTGCGGTGCCCCCGACCACCCAGCCAGACCCGGCATGGCCCACGGACTTTAACTCACCACCGCCCGACAAGACGTAGAATTGTGACAGGAAGAGCAGCACGCGGCAGAAGCGGCACAGTTCCCTCAGCGGGCCAGCCGCAGCCGCCATCTTCCCGGCGCGCACGCACTTCCGGGCCGCCGCCTAGAGCTCAGCCGAGGGGTGGGGCGCCTGCGCGCGCGCGCCAGAGGAGGCGGGGTCGGCGCATTACCGGGAGCCCAGGGCGCAGGCGCGTGGCCAGCTCTGGGTGCGTTCTGCCCCGCCGGACCGGACCGGAAGTCCCCCGGGAATTGGGGTGGCCGGGACCACTGCGACGTTGAGAGGTTGCTTGGTTCCCAAACACCGCTCATACCGTACGACGCGGCGCTCACCTCTCCTTCCACGGCTAGAGACCGAGGAAGGTCACGGGGACCGAAATGCACACCTGAAGTGACTGGAAGCAGAGTAGGGCGAATTTGGGAAGTTGGTCACCTTTTATATGTGGCTGGCTATGTTTATAGAGGAAAACCGCTACTATGTGCTAGGTACTGTGCAAAGGTTTTGATGACATTACATTTGATTTCACACTAGCAAGGTACTTGTTTACAGGTGAAGAAACTGGCCCAAACTGTGTGGGAAGCGACTCCCAGGTGTGTCAGGTGGAGCCGCGATCCCAGGCCTGGCCCGGTCAGTGCCCGGCTAGCATCTCTCCGCAGGCTGCCCTGGGTGCCACCACTCGCCAGCGCCATTACGGCACGCGTTACTTCCAGGAAATTCCTCCAAGACTGGGAGGGGCTGGACATAGCCAGCAAGTCTTCGGGCTCCAGGCACTGGGATGAGAGCGCTGGATGTGAAGGGAGGGTCTAAAGCTGGGCCCCTCCCCGGAGAAGGCCAGCCGTGGGGAGACGCACCCCAGGCCACCAGGCTCCCTGCGAGCTCCTAGGGCAATCAGCACCTATCTCTGCCGCAGCAGACCCTGTCCTGGCTGTTGACATGCTTCCCTCTCCCCACCCGTCACAAGATCATTGTGGGGGGATCTTCTGACTCCCCACTCCCTCACTAGCACGTTTGGTGAATGAAAAAAATATATAGCAGATGGTACCTCATTAAATAATAGCTTAAAAATTACATCACACAATTCTGATATATAATACTGTTTTGTTTACCAACTTCAGGAAACTAAGTGTGTTGAGAGCATGTGTTAAATTTATTTTGAATTCCACAGCACCTAGCCATATAAGCACTCGAAAAATACTTCTTGATTGATAGCTAAATTCTATTGGCATAAAGCCATTGTAATTCTGTTCTGAGCGGTAAAGTATTCCTCTTTGTTAAAATCTGAAATCCATTTGAATATATATAAATCAGGGGAATGTCATCCCACCAAAAATGTAATTTAACTTTAGGGGAACAGATTATTGTGATGTAAACCCATAGCTGAAACACTGGAAACACTGTGATGCATTTTATTTTGAAATTTATTTTTTTCTAAAGATGAACAAAGCTCAATTGTCAATTAAAAGCATTAATATATAATTGCAACTCTTAACCTATGATGCAAACAGTAGGTTGCACAATATTAAATTTGAGTTCAGAGTCCTTTGTCAATAACCCAATATTTAGTATTAGCTTCTCTTGTGGTTGTTGGTTAGTTAAATAAAGTAATGATTCCAGTTTTGAACATAAAGTTTCAGTGTGAAGTTTAGTAAAACCATAAAAACAACTGAGAACATGTTATTAGAAAATAAGATTTTCTGCCATATTCCAAAAAGCTTTGCAGACTTATATTTGAAACTTGTCTTTTCAAAATTACAAATCTTAACAGTAATATCTCATTGTCCTTGTTTCCTGGTATTTCCCTCTTTCAATGAATAACATTTTCCCCTTTAAGTCTCTCAAGACAGCCTCACGAACTTCAAATGAGAGCATAAAAATTTACTATACCAAGATGATGCAGGAGTTGAAAGAAAAGATCAGCAGAGAACTACAAAAAGACGCTGCTTCTGAATTTAAATCTGAATCCTATCAAACATTTCCTCCAGAATCTACTGATGATCTACTTCAGAAGGCACAAGAATATGTCGACATTTTGAATAAAAAGTATGCTAAAATAGTATAATTGTTTCCTATACTGTTTATGTAACATTTTGATTGTATCCCGTGAAACATATGGCATGTAAAATCCTTATTAAAGGAAAATATTTTTGTAAAAAAAAAATAAAAAAGTCTTTCAAGACATTTGGAAAATTAAGCTTCCCAAGCTTGTCCTCTTCTTGTCCTCAAGACCTACTAGTGAGTTAAACTGTACATATCAGCTACTCATTCATTGTCTCATTTCTCTCTGCATCATCAGGGGACCTGTCAGTGGGTCCAAAGTTCTCAGAAGTATTAACATTAATTAAGAAAAATGCATTTTCAGGGGTCAAAACAAGGTTACCTAGAAGGGCCTACAAGGAAGGACTTTAAAACTCTTCTTCAGCATTTGGTGTTCGTGATATCTTGAGATTCTTCAATTTATCAATAGCAGAAGTTACTGAAATCGCTCCATGAATTTTGTTGTCTCTTGTTCGAACATTTACAGCATGATTTGTTTTTTCATTCTCTCCAACCACTGTAGAAAGGGAAATTTTAAATCAACGATTTACTAAAATACTAAGTGAAGTGTCACATGACATGTCTTATTGAGTCCTTTAGTATTAATCACTAAATATCAAGCTAATGACCAGTTTCTTGAGGGAAGGAATGACCTCTAATCCCAATTCTCTTGTTCACTTGAGAGAACACCTATCATGTTCTTGGGGTGCAAATGGGAGCATGGAGCTCTTACCCCCAACTCTGCCCCCTGATGTATCAAGGGATGGGCACCAGACCTGTGCCAACCAGTCAACCAGAATTCTCAGGAATGTAGGTAAAAAATTCATTCTTTCTAGTGACCTATACTGTGATGCAGAAACCTGCAGCCATGTTCCCTGCCATGTGGAAAGGAAGAAACTGGTCAGCACGTAAGGGGAATAAAGTAAATGTTCAAGAGAAGCATAAAGAATCAGAGCAAAATGGGGGCCAAAAATGGAAAGAAATAGTCCTGGTAAGGGCTGAGTTCCTTGTTCCAGATACTCTTCTAATGGTTTGGCTATTTAATTCTACCTTCCATGGACACTCCAATAGTCTTCCAATAAACTCTGCCTGAAATTTTTGTCACCACAGGAAGGCTGACTGAAACATCACTGTACCCACAAGAGCCAAAACACTTCTGAGGACAAATGGTTGATGGGACAACTGTGCATATTTATTTTGCCTTCTACAGAATCTCCCAACTTAGAGATAATACCATGCATGTGAGTATATCAACATCAGTTTCTCTTCATTTTCATTTTTTCAAGTCAGAATTTCAGATTCTGCATCTAATTATTTATGTGCCTCAAGGACATTTTCATTTTTTCACTTAATTCTTTTCTCCTGAGCACCTTAAATTTGGGACCTTTTTCACTCATGAATCCTAAAGATTTCTAATCAACCAGAAGAGCAAAGGAGACTATTTTAGATCTGTGACATGGCTGAAACAGAAGGAGTATAATTCTACCGTGAGATGATTTTCACGTTTTTTTCCATTGTTGGTTTAAGATATTAATTCTTGCTAGTATTACTATACCACAGGATTCATGTGCAACTTTATAAGTCTTCTGCCAGCAAATAATGAAGAGAACATAGGAACGGCTTTACCAGGAACACCAGACTCCCCTTGGTGTATAAATATTCAACAGTCAAACTGCTATGGTATAATCAATCAGTTATACCATAGTCTTCATTTTGTCCTTTGGAGTTAAAGTGAAAAAAACAAACATGTGGGAAAATATATACAAATTTAAGTTACCCAAAATAAAATTATACTGAGCCAGCTGCGCATTTCGTATTTTCTTATTCAGTGTGCAACTATGATCTAAATCAACGTCGGTCATGAATCCTTCTTCAAAAAATTCACTGGATACCTACAAGAAAAAGAAATGCGTCATTAGTATATTATGTGGAGCAGCCAGTGTACAAGGCAAACCACAGGTTCCCTGCCTTCTATTAAATAGTATTCACACACTTGCGTTGTTCCCTCCACACTGTACTAGCTTGGTCTGTGTAACCACAGAGAAGGGCGGGAGTGATGGCATGTCACTTCTGACATGAAGTAAAAACCTGCAGCTTCCATCTCTTTCGGATCGCCCCTCTGGGGAAACCCGCTGCCAGACTGGGAGGACATTCAAGCCACCTCTGCGAAGTGTGTGTGATAAGGCCTGGAGGCCTCTGAAGATGTGAGTGCGCCTGAGGGCTGCAGCCCGGGCACTGGCACTCAACTGCAGCCTCCTCAGACACCCTGAGCCGGAACCACCCAGCCAAGCCGCTCCCTGATTCTGACTCACAGAAACTGACATAATAAATGTCTTGTGTTTTAAGATGCTAAGTTTTGGGGTACTTTGTGACACAGCAGTAGATAATATAAGTAAGTATTCTACACTAATAGAGCCATTGGAAAAGCATAACTTAAAGAGATATTTTAAAATACCAATTTCCCAAATACATTAAGTAATAACAGTTCTGATCCAGCTGCGTCGGCATGAGTGGGTGTTAACTCCCAGTCACTGAAAGCACAGGCTACTAAATGAACGTGTTAGTTATGTAGTATTTTAAGGCATGAATAACATTCCAAGTCAATGACCTTCAAAGACCACATGCCAAGACTATCATGTACTTTAAGTGTCTCTAATTTTACCTGAAGTGCATATTTTTCACAAGTTGGCCCCACAGGGATGATCATCACTTGACGAGGAGATAGCCAGAATGGCCTAAAAAAATGTAAAAAATATGTATTTTCAAAATGACCATTTATGACATGATTTAAAAAATACCCAAAGATTGTTTTAAAGTAAGAATTTACAAACAAGCAGAGTTGGTAAAGTGGTATGGAAATAAAAGAAACTATAGTAAGAGTTAAAAGGCATGATATGTGGGATATAACACTGAAAGGAACAAGACAAACAAAGAAAGAAACAAAAACTCATAAACACAGACAACAGTTTAGAGGTTACCAGAGGGTAAGCGGGGAGGAAGGTGGTAGATGAGGGTAAATAGGATCAAATATATGGTGATGGAAGGAGAACCAACTCTGAGTGGTGAACACACAATGTGATATATAGATGACGTATTACAGGATTATACACTTGAAACCTATGTAATTTTACTAACTATTGTCACCCCAATAAACTTTAATTAAAAAAAAAAGTTAAATGCAGTAGAGAAAACAAAAGGGGAAACAGGATTTTGATAGGAAAGGGCGGGCAGAACAGGTTGGCAGATAGATGGAAGGGCTAAACATCCCCTAATCATACAGTGAAACCCAAATGTCCGCTCAGTGCTCTAATCTTTTGCTAAAAAATTCCATCCTTAGAATGACTGTGCTTAGAATGACAGGGACTAAGGCTCGGCAAGTGTCTCTATGGTGCTGCTGGCGGGCACGGCAGGCCAGAAGAGGGGGTGCCTTTTCTAGTGAGAAGTCATTGGCCCTGGATGATGAAAGGGATCCAATGTCATCCACCTGCCACAAGAGAGCTGGCTGCCCCCTTGGGTTATGGTGGCATATGAGGGCCCAGGGCCGATCACTACTCATGGCAGATTGAGTCTTCAGGACAGGCCTAGCAGACGAACTTGGTGAGGTTCATGGTGCTGAGCTCATGCATGTCCTCCAGTGGCCACTTTGCTCATCAATCACTGACGATCACTTAGCGGGAGAAGGAAGCTGGTAACAGAACAGGTCTTCTTGTATTTCAATACTGAAAACCTCCACAGCGGGGGCCTTTGTGAACCAGCATGCACATTCCTCTCCCCCAAGTCTACTTGTCATCTATTCCCAATCTAACTACTTCAAGTCTCCTACCCAGTGGCCAAAGCAATAACCAGAGCCTGTGCGTCAGTGTCACTCCACACCTTGGGCCATTTCTCCTTTCAAGCAAAGAGGACTACAAAAAGGATCACTCACAGCCCTACCCTGCAGAGCATTTACTTCCCCCTTCTGCCCTAAATTGGGCTGTGCTACGGTACCCATCCTCTCTGCATTTGGGTCAGTGTGTTGCTCAGGATGTTGAAGACCAGGTTTATGGTTGTTAACCCTAGTTTTCCTCCCAAGTCAAGGTCAGAGGGTACCTTATGGGATAAACAACATGGGTGGAAGGAGGAATGGCATTGTGGCAAGAGGTGGCACCCTGGGAGTGTGAGCCATGTTTTCCAGACGGCAACTAGATCTGCAAAGGGCTTGAAATAGCTGAGAAGATAACTCTACAGCTCTCCTGAGTTCCCAGAAAGGTAAATGATACAGGGTCACGGACTCCACCTCTGTTTGTTTTTTGTTTTCTGATCTGGTAGGTGCAACAAGAATTTTTGTTGCTGTTTGGATACTTGCAGAAGCCACCAGTTTTTTTCACAATAGTTTTATCTTTAAGACATGGTTTTTAAGAATAACAGATACACAGCTTTTCTTTTCCATATCACTTACCATTTCCCCCCATAGTTTTCTGAGAGAATGGCTATCATTCTTTCCACTGACCCCAAAATGGCTCGATGAATGATCACAGGATTCTTCTTATCGTCCCCATCCTTACTAAAAAATGAAAATTACACATTTAAGTGTTTCCTTAAGATTCAGTAATAATTTTATCTTCCTATTTTACATTATGTTCCCAAACTATGTAAAACAATGGATTCCTCATAATCTTTAAGCATAATCTTTAATCCTTTATTTGAATTAGTTTTTTTCTAATTATAATATCTTTTATAAACCAAAGGGAAATTTAATACATTATCTGGGAAAAAGCAAGGTAAGTCTCACCAGGACCCAGGTCTTGATTTCTAC
>NW_017731385.1:5912046-5913144 GCF_001890085.2 Hipposideros armiger
ATCTACAAAGGCCTATGGCTAACATTTTACTTCAAGGTGACAAAAACTGGATGCATTCCTCCTAAGATCTGGAATAAGGTAAGCATGTCCACTCTCATCCCTCTTTCTCAACACAGTCACTGGAAATTCTAGCCAGTGCCATAATGCAAGAGAAGGCATGCAGACAAGAAAAAAGGGGTTAAACCATCCCTATTGCAGATGGCATGATTGTCTATATAGAAAAATCCCCAAAATTCTACAAGAGAATAAACAATCCTAGAACTAGTCTATTCAGCAAAGTCTCAGAATACAAGGTTAACATACAAAAATCAGTTGTATTTCTCAAGATTAGCAGTAAACATATGCATGCCAAATTAAGAATATGATACTATTTACAATTGCCTCCCCCAAATGAAATACTTAAGTATAAATCTAATAAGACATGTACAAGACTTGTATACTGAAATCTATAAAAACTGATGAAACAAAGAAGTTAATGGGTTGGAAGACTCAATATAATTAAGAAGTAAAATCTATCCAAACTGATCCCTCAATTCAATGAAATTCCAGGTCCCACCAGGATTTTTTTTTTTTTGTAAAAAGCAAAAGAACTAGAATAGCCAAAATAATTCTGAAAAAAAAAACAACCCAAAGGATTCACATCATCTAATGTTAAGACTTGCTATAAAGCTGTAGTAATCAAAACAGGATGGTATTGACCAAGGAATAATCAGTGGGTCAGTGGAACAGAATTGAAAATCTAGAAATAGACTCACATGAATATATCCAATTGATTTTTGATAAAGATACAAAGGCAAGTCAATGGAGAATGTTCTTTACAACAAACAATGTTAGAATAATTAAACATCTAGATGCAAACAATAAGCTCTGGCCTAAACTTCACATCTTACACAAAATTTAACTCAAAACAGACCTTAGATCTAAATGTAAAACTTAATACTAGAAAAGATAAAGCATCGGAAAAATCATCATGACCTGTGGTTAGGCAAAGAGTTTGTAGACATGATGCCAAAAGCATGACCACAAAGAAAAAAAAATGTATAAATTTGATATCATTGAAATTAAAAACTCAAGATGAAAGGGAAAGTTAATACACTT
>NW_017731385.1:5916051-5934566 GCF_001890085.2 Hipposideros armiger
AGCCGCAGTGAGTGGCCATCCAGAAGCCGGGGACTGATGTGCCTCACCCGGGAAGAGCACAATGATGGTGCCACCTTGGGCCAGTGAAGCAACGTCCTCCACAACTAGACTGAAGAACAAAAGGATAGCAACTTGTCTGTTCCCTTTTCCCCAATTCCCCAATAAAAATCTTTAACAAAAATCATAATAAATTTTCATGTCATAGAACTAACGCATGTTTTCAGGGTAGGGTACTCTCAGGGACACTGTTTGATTGTTCTCTGTTCCTTACTTGGGTTGCAATTGCATTGGATTGTCATGGAATGCCACCAGGTGTGCACGGGCTGCCTGAGGCCTCCAGCCCAGGGCAGGGGGCTGGGGGCACGCCACCATGAACAGTGCTGCCCAGAAGGGGGAAGGGCTGCTGCCCAGAGGAAGTGCGAGCTGAGAGGCAGAGGACAGGGAAGGGTCCTCTGTGGAGAGGTAGGGCGGGGACTCTCTGGGAGCAGAGGAAATACTGAGAGTGAAAGTCCAGAGGGCAAGGGGGCAGGCTCCACGGGGAGCCCACAGGGGTGGGGGGCGGGGGTAGGTGATCAGGCCAGGTGGGCAGGGGCCATGGAAAATGAAGTGCCTACAAAGCCAGAGTCAAGTCTACTCTTTTTAGCAGGAGAGTAATGGAAACCCGATGAAGGGTGTTTTTAGCAGATAACGCAATCCAGTTTGTTCTTTTGAAGTGTGGGAAATGGATTGGCAAGGCTGAAAGAGAGGCCCATTTGATGGAATTTCAGGAGCGAGATAATGGTGGCCTGAGCCTGACAGAAGCCCCTGGAATGCAGAGTGATGTGTTTGCGGGTGACTATCCTTTCACTCACTAACTGGCAGTAATTAGTCATGTGCTACGTAAGCACTATGATGGATGCTGGCAATTCAGGAAGGAAGGACATTGTTTAGGGAAAACTATTAATAGGGCTTGTGATGAACTGGACATGAGAGGTGAAGAGTACAGGATGCCTGGGTTCCTGGCCTGGGCAGTGGAGAGGACGCTCATGCGGCCCCAGGAGGACGAAGCGGTGTGGGAAGCAGAATGGGGGCTGAGTTTGGACATGGCCAGTGGGAAAGGAGCACGTGATGGCCAAGCAGACACTCCACTAGACCCTGTCTGATTGACAGCTGGAGCTCAGAGGGAAGCCAGAGAGCAGAGTGAGCAGAGCAGAGCTGGGGGGGGGGGGCGGGGAAGGCCCATTTAAATGCAAATGAATGGCGCCAGCAAAAATAGAGACACTTAGGAGAAGGGGGACAACCAACCAAGGAAGGACCTGTACCTGTCACTATGGATTAGTCTGAATTTTTAAGAAGTTTTACCAGTGGGATTGTACATCGCATGCTCTTTGGCTTCTTTCACTGAGTATAATTATTCTGAGATACATCTGTGTTGTTGTATGTATCAATAGACCATTCCTTTCTATGCCTGAGTAGTTTTCCACTGTATGGACACAGCACAGTTTACACATTCACCAATTATTGGGCTTTAATGTTGTCTCTGTATCTTGGCTATTTCAAATAAAGCTGCTCTGAACACTTGCATACAAGAGTTTCTATGGACATGTGCTTTCTTTTTCGCTTGGGGACAAAAAAAGGGTGAGGCCACTGGATCACATGGTAGGGTGTGTTCTCACTTAAAGAAACTGCCAAACTATTTTCTAGTCATCGTACCATTTTCCATCCCCATGACCAACGTACGAGATTTCCAAGTTCATCCACGTCCTCAACACGTTATCATCAGTCCTTTTAATTCTGACCATTCTCACAGGGGGGGAGTGGTAGCTCATTAGGTTTTACATTTTGTATTGTTTTTCTTTTTTCCATAGCATGATTTCTGACCTGTTATTATTTTTTCTTCTGCTCACTTCTAATGTAATTTGCTCTGTGGTTTTTTTTTTGTTTTGTTTTTAGTTTATTAACTAAATAAAAGTCAAGGTTTTTGATTTGGAACCATTCTTTTTTTGTAATGTAGGAACACAGTGCTAGAAATGTCCCTCTAAGTGCCATTTTAATGGCATCCCATATATTTTGACGTGTTGTACTTCCTTTCCATTTCATTTGGTATATAATATTTTCTAATTTTCCTTTTGGTTTATTCTCTGACACATGTGTTGTTTAGAAATGCGTCATTTACTTTCCAAATATTTGAGGATTTTCCAGTTTTCTGTTTTTGATTTCTACTTTAATTCCGCTGTGACCAGAAGACACATGAACTAAAGCCTTTTCAACTTACTGAGGCTTGTTAGACAGCCAGAATATTGTCTATCTTGGTCAGTGTTCTCTGTACACTTTCAAAGAATGTGTGTTCTGCTGTTATTGGTTTGAGTGTTCCATAAATGTCAATTAGGCTCTTCGCATGACAATTTTAATTTGAATTACCATGAAAACCTGCAAAAAATAAACTCTAATTTCTAGGCAATACTGAAAAACAAAAACATCCAAAGTTCTACCAAACCCTTCAAACATGAAACTTAATGCATTTATAACAAAACTGGAAGAAGCTTGTAAGGGAAAAAATAAATTTCATGTCAAGAGATGACAGATTTATGACCCAAATTAGAAAACTGCAAAAACGTGAGAGCGGAATGAGACCTCAGAGATTAGACCAAACGTCTTCAGTGACTCTGAAAAACTAAGAAACGTGTCTGAGGCAACACGCCGAGTTTGTGCCGACCATTCTCTTGCTGTTTTATTCCTTACCTGCTCCACTGTGCAGAAGATGTGAGCGTCATCCTGCTGGAAGCGTCTAACTCGGGTCAAGCCACTTAAAGTTCCTGACAGTTCATTTCTATGAAGAACTCCAAAATCTGCAAATCTAATAGGCATTTCCCTCCAGGATCGCGGACGATGGGCAAACATTAGGCTAGAAAAGATGCAGTGATGCACAGCTTTTACTTAGCATGGAAAGATTGTGTAATTATCTAAACATTAATAAATTACAATTAAGCCTCAAGATTTGTAAACACCTTATCCTGGTTCTCAGATCACCACTTTTAAAAAAAAGCTGCTTCTCCTATGAATTACTGAACCTTGAATTTACATTACTACACCACTCTAAGAAAGAACCCTGCCTATTATCTCTTCCAGAGATGCTGGTCCCTGTTCCCATTCACCCAGTGAATTTCCACTTACCTTTTACAATTCCCTTCAAAGTCTCTTACATGAAGCCCTCCTGGACACTTCTCCAGACAGGCTCCCAAAATGCCTGGAACATACCCGTTTCGACACTGGGCTCCTTTTTTATAACTGACTTTCTATACATCTGTTCTGACCTTACTCTGTTCTGAGGAAATGGACTGTGTCTTAATCACCTCTGTACTCCTAGCACCAAGCACTGTGAGCACTCGGCTAATGTTCTCTGCTGAATAAATGACCCCTGTTCTCAGAAAGCACTCCTGGCCCCCACATCCCATCACCAATAAGCCACCTAGAGCTTGCTTTCTTATTCTCAGGCATGAAAATACAAAAGTACATTCTCTACTTTCACTCAGCCTTTCTTAGAATGATAGTTGAAACCACAGGCTACAGCTTCAAATGGACCTTAATGGGAAAGTGAGTTAAGAAGTTGTTAACGCAAGTCTGGGTTAGCCTCCACCTTCTGTCTACAAAGGGAGGTTACAGACTATTTACATGCCAGTTGTCACAAAGTTAAAGGTCAGTATATCTTGTTCATATGCTGTCATCATGAAGCCGAACTTCTTTCAGTCTTTACTGAAAAAGGCAAAGAGCTTTCTTCAATATTCAGAGGTTTGTTTTAGTAGTTTCCTTCTAAGGCCAATTTACTCGAAACTATGTATGTTGATGATACAAAGCTACCATAGTTGGGGTATATTTTGTAAATAATTGAGTCTGTTCACTTCCAATTGTAAAATCTGCTTGTCTCAGTAACAAGGTTGAATTTGCATACCAACTTTCTGATAATTACACACTTTCGTAGAGTCAAGACAATACTGATTGTCATATGTACCATTATTTTACGTAGCACTAAGAAAGAAGACCCATTAAATAAATTATGACAGAATGCTAGGATGCCCTCAATTATAGATGTCTCCCAATTTCAAAGACGGCGAAATGTGGGCGGGAAAGCTTCATTGATTCCAAGTTATCCAAGTAGCCCATTCATTATGACGTCACTGGTGTTGTTATAACCCCCCAAACAATACATAAGAACGAAGTGTTCCATAAACATGTATATTTGAAGTTTATTATTATTATGAAGACAAGTATAATTTATAAAATTTATACATATCTCTACGAAGCAGAAACAATTAAATGGCTTCAGCTAACATTTCACACCTGCCAAAGAGCAAACATATTTAACTAGTAAATTCACTCTACAGAATGAAATAACTTGGTAAAGACGACTACTAACTACACTATATTAAAGGAATCCCTTAACGCCAAAAAGCAAATGTGTAATCACACTAACGCTGACTGTGATGGAGGGCACCCTGCGCTCTTATGCAAAGATCTGCCTGACGGTCAACACTCACCAGTGCCCTGGACAATTCATGGGCTTAAGGGCAAAAGTGTCCTTCTCAACGTTGAAGGTAAACATGTTCGCGCTGTAATGCTGCCAGTGGCCCGACGCTTCCCAGAGCTTGCTATTGTACATGTTGGGAGAGAGCACTTCCGTGAAGTTCCGGCGGTGATACTCCTCCTTTAAGATAAATGCGCTGAGTTAAAATCATCTCTGATGGATCACAGAGCTGTGCGAAGTGACGCTGTGTGCAAGAGGCTTTAAACTTGAGATTATGTCTTATGTCGATTCCTGAGGAATGGGCCCTCAGTTTTAGATGCAGTGCTTTCTGGATCATGAAAGAAAGATGAATGTATGCTCAGTGCAATTTTCACACGTTTTTCATTGCAAAAATGCGTCGTGACTTTTCCGACAACCCAATGTATTTATTTTACAGTATACAACAGTATATACTACATAATGTTTTAATTCTTTGAAAATTAGTAATTGAAATAATATATATAAATTATATATATAAACTTTGTATAACTCCAAACTCCAAAATCATCCTATATTCTAGATAAACAGCAGGTTTTTTCTCTACTGCAAAGGTAGAATAATTTTTATAACTCAATAAGCCTGAATGCCATGCTGCATGTTAATTTACAGTTTTGATCAATTTAGTTTTAAATAGAAATGAAGTTGAGAGTTTTAATCCGTAACACTTTTAAGTAGTTGGTGTCTATTAAGTGATGAGCTGGCTTCTTTCCCGCCCTATTAACAACTTCTTTCTAATTCAAACATTGGGAACAAGAAAAGTGTCTTGATTTCATTCAAAGTTCTTATTTTATTTAAACTGCTTTTTTCTTCCAAATATCAATTTGGTGATCTTTGTTGGGTGTTCCTTAGATTCTCAACATTTGCAAATCACTTAATGGGCGCTTGGCACAAATCTAGACCATTATTAGCTAAGTTAAAAAAAAAGATTTCTTAACATTACAAAAGTATAAAGCAGCATCTTAAAATTGCTAACAATGGCTTATATCACTGAAATTCAGGGATATTATCTGTCAGCCTTCAGCAGAGCATCATTTCAGTCCTATGGTGGATAGCTTGGGTCTCGGCCACCTAGTAAGCTGCTTTTCCTACCTTTGGTTAAATTAGAAAATTGTAAGAAAATTATACATCATGACAAATGGCAGTAATTATTTGGTGGCTAAGTCAGATGGCTCTATATGTTCAGATTAAGCAAAGTCCAAAAAATTAAATGACTTTTTGTGTGTGTGTTTGATTTTACTAGAGACAGTAAAGCTCTAGCTTTACATCTTGACTCAGCAGATAGGAATTAAACTCCATTCTGGATACAATCACGTTAGAAATGTATGTTTTGTGAAGGCGTTTGGAAGTGATTTTAAATGATGCCCTATGAGGGAAAGTGTCTTTATGGCTACAACTTACTTTGTGTGGTTTAGCAAAAAGCAACTACTACATTTATTTATACAATATATACATATATGCATACTGTCCTATCTTTATAATGAACATGTTTTATATATAATATATGTATATTATATATATACTATATATAATATATATATTACATATATAGTTTCACCTCTTAACACACACACAAACACATATGTAAGAGAGAAAACAAATTGGCAAAATGTAAACAACTGAGGAATCCAGATGAAGGAGACATGGATGTTTACTGTACTGCACTTTAACTTTTCTGCAGATTTGAAGTTTTCAAAAGAAAAAGTTGGGGGCGGGAGGAGGACATAGCTGATGCTATGCCATCAATTTCTTTCTCTACAGAGTAAATGCAATGCAGTGCTTGCAGGGTCCAGTCATGGGGCTCGAGCAGTCTACTGCTCAGTCTGGCCTCCCGAAGAAATCCTGACAGCTTATTGTGAAGATTAAAAATCCAGTTTCAGGGATGGCTGGTTAGCTCAGTGGGTTAGAGCACAGGCTCATAACACCAAGGTTGCCAGTTCCATCCCCACATGGGCCAAGGACCTGCGCCCTCCATAACTAGATTGAAACAACTACTTGACTTGGAGCTGATGGGTCCTGGAAAAACACACTGTTCCCCAATAAAATTCTAAAAAAAAAATCCAATTTCATCCCTGAAGTGATCATTTCAGGCTGCTGGAGGTACAGAACACTACCTGTGCCTGATGATCTGGCCACCTGAAAACACTTAAATAGCACCTACGTGTCAGTCTCATAGAGAAATGCTGTTAAGTACTTTTTCATAACTAAAGCAATTCCACGTAAGCAGCTCCTTCCGCAAACCACACTAAAGTAACAGTAGAGTCTGTATTAGTCTACAGGCCAAAGAGAAAAGGAGAGGAGCTGGAAGTTATAGACTTTAGAATCTGGAAAAGAGGTGAACAATTGCCTCAGCAGACCTGGGAAGTGAAACTAAATGGGAGAATCCCAAAAGCAGGCTTACTTTAGCTGGATCGAGATTTCTAAGATGCATATTTTTAAGGCATTGGTCCTGTCTTGTTTCTTAGTGTTTTCATGAAAATTTCAGTGCCATACTGATACCCAGTTCTATGTTTATGTCTTTTTCTCTCTGGAAACTTTTAAGATCTTTTCTCTATCCCTAAAGCTTTGGAATATCTCAGTAATGTGCCTTGGTGCCCAAGGATAGAATGCTTTCAGCAAAAAGCCCAGATATACTGAGAATGGGGAGCTGACTATGTCTTGCCCACTTGAGGCCCCCTCTGCTATTGAACTAAAAGGCAGAGAATGACTTACTCTCCTGGAAGGATGACTGACCCCAGTATTGGGGGGGATTGTGCTGCTGTGATATGATGGACTTAGGGGGACTGCATCTGGGATACAGTGAGGAGCCATTAGCATTTCCATACCCAACAGTGATGGGCCCTGGGGACCCCGGCGACCCACTCAAGACAGGGTCACTAAGAACATGGATCCTCTGGGAAGAAGGTTTGGGTCATCTACTGGTACAGGTTGAATTGTGTGTTCCCCCACCACCACCACAAAAAAAGATATGTTGGAGTCCTAACCCCTAGGACCTCAGAAGGCAACTTTTACATGGAAACAGGGTCTTTACAGAGATGATCAAGTCAAGATGAGGTCCTTAGGGTGGGTCCTAACCCAAAAGTACTGGTGTCCTGATAAAAAGGGGACATTTGAAGAGAGACAGCCACATGCAGAGGGAAGATGACGTGAAGACACAGGGAAAGTGCCATGTGAAGAAAGAGCACTGACCAGCCAAGGAACAGCAACAGTGACTGACGAGCCACCAGCTGCTGGGAGGAGGCAGGAAGGATCCCCTCCCAGGCCTCAGAGGGAACACGGCTCCCCGACACCCCGACTTCACACTTCTGGCTCTAGAACTGCGAAACAATATATTTTTGCTGTTTTAAGCCACTTGGTTTACAGCACTTCGTTAGGCACCCTGGGAAAGTAATACCTCCACCAAGTAAATCACTGTTCATCGAGGAGCTGGTGGGCCAGGAAACATGGCATGGCTGGTGGGAGACGGGCGCTGGTTTGTCCACTCAGGCCTTGTTCCATCTGCAGAGCGTGGGGCTGGAGCCATCAGGTTTAGTTATTTCCTTTCCCTGTATCCTTACATGAAAAGCATTGACAGTGGCAACGTCACAATTCAGATTTTAGGTGCAATGGAACTGACATCACAGCATGATGACACATTGGCTGACGGGACTTTGGACAAAGAAACAAATGTCTTCACCAAGCAGAAGACAGAAATGGACTCTGAGTAGCAATGGGGCTGGGCCGTGCTGGTCATTCTCCATTTGCCCCCCACCCCGTCCTGCCCCATACTGATCTATTTTCCTCCCTTCTATGCCCTGCTCCGTGTCCCCCAAAGCTTACTTCTATGGACTCCATCACCAGGCTTACCTGCCTTCTGACTTCTGGTTGAGTTTGACCAATGAGATTCCAGAAGGATTCAGCAGATGGGAGAGGTGAGGGGTCAGGGTATTCACTCCCCTCCCCACTCCCTCCTTGCCTCAGGTTCATTCTGTCTCTGGCTCTGATCTCCAGTTAGAGCTTCTGTGGGGCGACCTCTCTTCCAGGGCTTGGAGCTCTGTCCGGATTCTGAGGATACTATTGTTTCTCCTCACCCCCTCAGGCCCAGGAGTGGGTTTAAGGGGGATCACCCCTGGGTGCTCTAGCACCCCATTAGTTACTTCAACCAGGCCCCCACCTCTGTACATAATTCCTTCATGAGACTCTCTTCAGTTAAACCCGACTGCACCTGGCAGGACTCTGCACGAGAGGGAAGTGTTTTGAGGTTTCACATATCTGTGAAGACGAGTTTGATTTGGAAATGCACTGAATCCAAGGTTGTGGGAACGTGAAGCAAAAATTCTCCAAGTGGGTGGTTGACGTAATACGAGGGAAGACACTGTCCTCTCCACTCCATGGTCTCAGACACGCATCAGTGGAACAGGCAGATTCCAGGAAACTTAAAAAGTGTGACTGAAGCGAGTTTTATAAGGACCCCTTATACATTGCTGGTGGGAATACAAAATAATGGGCACTTTAGAAAACAGTTGGCATGTTCTTATAAACATAAATGGACCATATAACCCTGGAAATCACACTCCTGGGTATTTACCTGAGTAATATTAAAAGCTGTACTCATACAAAAACCTGTACTGAGAAAGCTACTTGGAGGTACACATGCGCCATTTCTTATATAATGGCAAGAGGACTCCAAGGGCAGAACCAGGGCCCCAGGGGGACAAAACTGAGTTTTAATCATTATGCATTTCTTGACCCTGGAGCCTCTGCAGTTAATTTTATATACAATATCTAGCACATAATAACAAATCTCTAGCTATGGGAAGAGGCAAGATCATATGACAGAAAACCAAGAGAGAGAATCAGGTGAAGTACCTTAAAATTTTTGTGACTTTTTTTTTGGCATGAAAAGGCCAATTTCTTCAGACAAGGGTATCTGGGCATTCAAAGTTGCCTGCCTCATCTGAGTATGCCAAATGTTCCCACGATAAGACTCCAGGGCACAGTCCGTCCCACCAGTGCCCTCACCTTAATATAGGAGAGCAAAGGGGTTATGTGTTTAAATGGCTGTACAACTCTGAGGCTCATACAATCAAACCTTGGGCCTGACCATCAGCCATGTCTGTCTTGCATCTATAAAAGCAAGAATTCCTTTAGGGCCACCACAGAGGCTTCCTATTTATTCTTTCCACATTGCACCCTCAATCTACAGAGTCCAAGGTGCCAGGGGCTGTGTTGGTTTTCCAGCAAAGACAGCACATCCAAAATGCTAGCTGTGATGGTCATCAGCACCTGCTGAAGTCTCTGGTAACATTCTGTGGTTCCTCAGGTCTCACCTCCCTTCCCTCTGAGCTCCTATCATGGCTTCACATTGGCCAATCCCTATGGAAGGTAGGTAGCCCAGGTGAGGAAGTCCATAGAGGTCAGCTTCCAGGAGCACAGACCAAGAAAAGAAGGAAGGAAAACAAGACCAGTGATTCCAAGAATAACCAGCACATGCCATGTACCCTTTTCTCAGGAAGTTACTGAGGAAAGTGCTCCCCCAAATTAGAGGGCTAAGCAAGGAAGAGGAAGATGCGGGATCAGGAAGGAAGGGAGTCAGCGTAGAAAAGACAAAAGGGGGAGTAGCCAGGATAAGGATGAAAAGAAGTCCTAAGATATCAGTTGGTAAGAATCTTAGAGCAAGTTAATTCTGGAGTGAGAAGGCCCAATTTGAAGAAAAAAAAAAAGGTTTATGGAGCGGTTACCCGAATCATGAGAATATGCTGCAAGGAGTTTCAGATTTTTGAGAGAAAGTTGAGGATACATTAGTGATAGGCACACAGAACACTGAGTAAATGAAAATTTTAGGTAATTATTAATCATAAGAAAGACAAAAGGCCCAAGAGAGGAAATGTGACCCTAGCAGTGCACATGGACCACCTCTGAAGAATGTCTACAGTACACGTCCTGTTGAACACTTTCTAACCTCTGAACTCGTGTCACAGGAGTACTTTACAGAATTGTGTTTCACCTTTCGCTCTGGACCCAGAACACCTGGAGTCATGTCACAGGCCATGGAGGAGCCCCCCCTGGTCCATGGGCCACATTTCAGAAGCAGGGCTTCTCAGCTCAGCATTCTGTGCGGGTAGGACACCTCCTCCTTCTTCTTTCACAGGATGTTCCCCACTTGGGCTAATGCTTATCCTTGCATTGTACATGCTCTAGAAGCTTCTATGCATGACAGAAGCATTTCATAAAATTCAAGAATGCATTTAACTTAGGGAAAATAGAAATTACCTCAATGTTTTTAGGAGAAGGCACAATCCAGTATTTCTCGTTTAGTTCAAAATTCTTAGTATTACTAAAATAAAATTAATGGAAAGACTTGACCATTTTACTATGAGAGAAAAGGGTAAAATGTACAGTGGAGTTGAATAAGAATATTTGAGAAATTAACTTACTCGTATGAAATCCATAAGTGTGTTATAAATGAAGGCTCCTCTGGGAAGAAAAAAACAGCTTCCAGGGCTCAGGTCATGGAAAAAGAAAAGTTCTTGTTCCTAGAGGAAAACAATATTGCATTTCAAACTCACTGGTGTTAATATTTACTGTCCAGATGTGATTGGCCAGGGGTCACATACCCACTCACTTGCCATTTCCACCTTCTAATAACTGACATTCCAAAGTACCTCAATACTTGTATATAACTAGATGCAATAGCACAAGGAACATCACAATTCATGTTTATGGTCGCTTAGCTCTGAACTTAGCTTTGATTTCACCTTTGTTTTACTGTTAATTCCTTATTTGGCACCTTGGAGGATGGATCCCATGAGCAGACAACATGGCAAACAGATAATAAATAGTCACTGTTGCATGGGCTTTACGTGATGGTGGTCAGCATCATGGCTGTCACACACTGAGAGCCTCCCTCATGCGGCCGCCATCGTCCAGTGTCTGCCCTCACGTCAGCCCGGTGAGGCTACCCAGCAAGAGATGGGACATGGAGTGCCTACCATAAGGGGGACACGAGGCCCAACATATAACAGCTCGGAAGTGGCAGGACTAGGTTAAAACCTGGGCCGACCTGCTTTCAAATCTCATTCTCTTTCTGCTCTGCTCCCCAAATACGAAGTATGTAATCAAAGTACATACAAGTTTTTAAACACGTGATTTTTATATCATGATAAATATGAGAAGAGGGTGTAATTTTTAAAATTTTCTGAAGGTTACAGGAAGGAAAGAGGTTAGAAGATATTGGGGTATTAGCATGAAAGAACTCGGCAGTAAACTTTAAATACTAGCAAAGGAGAAGATAGGAGAAAAGGAGAAATATTATTTTTCAAGCATAGTTTTATGAGACATAATCTAAGCCAACAAAGCAATGCCCCCATCCCAACAGTGACTGGCATGTGCGGCCTACCTTCCCGACTTTCCTGTGATCTCGGCTCCTGGCTTCCTCTCGGAACTTTTCCCAGGTTTTCATCATCTTGTTATCAGGAAAGGATATCCCATAGATCCTCTGCAGTGTTTCCATTTCAGAATTGCCCTCCCAATATGTTGAAGAATTCTAAACATCACACAGGATATTGGTAAACATATCAAACATTGGGTTATAAGTAAAATCAGTCTTAAACATGAACACACTTTTCCACTGCGGCATCAACATACAATAGCTTATTAAAATATGACTTTTTTGTAGTGCTGGAAAGAATCTTAAGTCGGTTATAACTAAACCATCCCAGCTTAATCAGTAAACTATGTAAAGAGTCTGCAGTGGATTCTAGGAATGAAAGAGTGGAAAGAAGAGATGATAAACAGCAACTGCGACCACCACAAGCGGGCAGCAGAGGAAGATGCAGGGCGTCAAGGTCGCCCTTGCTGCTCCATGGCTGATGGCTAAGAACAGTGCTGTCACCAAGCCCGCATCCACCTGTGAGAAAGCCAAGGCCCGAGGGTCAGGACAGCGGTCAGCCCCAGGCCTCTGGGTTTCCTGGGCCTCCCCATCATACCCCCATGTCCCCTTTTGGTTTTTTCTTTTCTGTACATATTCTACATACAGGTAAATGTTCTTGCTCACATTAGGGCCATTCAAGAAAGCCACAGTATGCACAACAAAATGTCTTCAAGAATCATACAAAAGAAATGCATTGTGACACTTACAGTAAGGCTAAATGGTAACTAAAAGCTATAGATAATGTCCTAATTACCAAAATTCTAAAAAATTATACATTTTTTAGAAGCCCATGTAACAATCAAATAATGAAGTGTTTTTTAAAATAGCATGATGTTTAGATTATAAAAGGTATGACTGAAAGTCCTAATTATCTCGCCAAGTTAACCTAAAGTTTGCTATATTAAAACAACTTACCCTTACCTTGAAAATTTTTATGGTTTTAATTTTTCCAGTGTGTCTTACATGGGGGCCTTTACAAAGGTCAATTAGTGAACCGCACCTATAATAAAAGATTTAAGACATGAAACTGTAACATAACACAGTTATAGTTTTTTGGACTATTTATTATAAACCATGTTCTCATATATTTTAAGTGAAGGATTTCACTTATTTGTAGGCCTGGGGCAATTTTTAACTTAGGGGCAATTTAAATTAAGTTTAAGTTTAGGGTAGAGGAAAGAGGCAGTTTATCTAGTCTCAGATCCCAGACTTCTACCCTTTGCTCCCATTCGAAAGTTCCAGAAGCTTCTGAAAGAAACTGCACACAGGACCCACTTTTCATTGTCCCTCCCAAGGCTCTTCAAAACCTTCCACTGCTAAAAAATGAAAAAGCCATTTCCCTGCCCATGCTAATTTTCAAAACAAAAATTATATGAAATTGATACGAAATGCATTAACTTGATACTTTACCTTAAAAATAAATTTCACCAAACCCATAGAATGCACAATGCCAAGAATGAACCCTAATGTCAACTGGGACTCTTGAGTGATGATGATGTGTCACTGTAGGCTCGTCAGTTGTAATAAACGTGCCCCTCTGATGGGAGAAGTTGATGGGGGAAGTGGGGAGGGGAGGCTATGCATGTGTTGGGGAGGAGGGTAAGGGATCCTCCCCTAAACTTTGCTATGAACTTAAAACTGCTCTAAAATATAAAGTCTCTTAAAAAGATAAATAAACGTCAAGGGTTTTTGTTTGTTTTGAGGCCCTCTGGGTTTCTGACAAAATGCCTAATTTTTTCTCGGTTTTTTGAAACACAGCACTGACTTAGAATGCCAATCTCAGGCAAAGTTTAGCTGAGCGATGACAGTGCTACCAAAACACACAGGGCTGTAGCTGGGATTAATTATGCATGAAAGAGCCAGGACCCACAAATCTCAATAAGCACAGGCTTCTCTACAAGTAGAGAACCGTGAACAGAGGCAAAATACTAGTAACACAGGTCAGAGGGAAGGTTATGTAACATTAACCAATTTAAGGAAAATTTAGTAAAGAAAGTAGTTGTTTCTTAACTAGTCCAACCAATTTTAAATATTTTTAAAGTTCGCTGGTGAAAATATCAACAATTACTAAGAATACATAAAGGGACTGGACTTTTCATCAAAGTAGGATGAAGCTTTAAATGTGAAAATGGCATTTCTTTGAATGACCAGGCTTTATACATTGTTCTCTGTCCAGAATGAAGATAGTAAATCATTGCTGAGAGGAATGGAAGGCATGCCTAATTAGCACAATCAATATGAATCTTTAATTAGTATTCAACACTAATCAATACTCTAATCTAATAATACTCTAAATAATCCCATAGAAATAATCCATTTTTTTCTATGAGTGTGGCAAGAGGCAGCGAACCAGTACGTGAGGAGATGGCCCATAATGGCTCCAACTGTCCCTCTAATGAGAACGTGGGAGGATAAAACAGGAAGCCCTTTCCCTAACAGCTCCCCAAAATGTAAGGTGCTGGGCAAGCACAGTCTAACCCACAGGGAGAAAGATGCTGTTACAGATAAACATCCAGGAAACAAAACCTGGGTTTCAGGACCGTCCTGGTAAACACAAACGAGAAAATAACGTCCTTTCGGTGATAGCATTTGCAAGTCCCTAACTAAAGTAGTATGTCAACTATGCAAATTCACAAATGGTCCAGCCACCCAAAGACGAACTGCTTCTACTGCTGAAGCCTTCAACTTCACCACTGAGCAGTGTTTAGAATTTACGCACTTTACCTGTACACTGTGGTAGTTGGAGTGTTAACCTTCTCATTCAGGATGCGGCATTTAAACTTACTGTACTGCAAAGAAAAATATATTTACATGTTATTACACGAAATGTTTAAGTGCAAAAAAACGTTTTCCTTTTTGCAACACACACTGAATGGTGTTTACTAGGTTCTAGGTGCTAAGACCTGGGGATACAAAGAGCTCACAGTCTAAGCAGTACTGTCCAGTATGGGGACCTCGAGGCCACATGGCCACTGAGCACTTGAAATGCAACTAATCTGAAATGAGACATGCTGTCAGTGCAAAACACACTGGATTTCAGAGGTCTAATGTGAAAGAAAGGGTGCGCATTAGCTCATTAGTTCTTGTTTATACTGGTGACATGTTGAAGTGGTATTTTGATACTACTGGGTTAAATAAAATATTATAAAAATTAATTTCACCTTTCTTTTACTTGAAAAATGTGGCTACCAGGAAATTTAAGATTACCTACATAGCTCAGATTTGTGTATTACATTACATTTCTGTTTGGATGGCACTGTTTTAGAAGATTCCAATTTTAGCTACATGAAACAAAATTCTGTGGACACAGCTACATTACTGTGTATAAAAACAAAGTTTATAGTAAATGATATCATTCCATTTGAACACTTAACAGCTACTTTTCTTTTCATTACTGTTATCATGGTGCTGGGAAACTTAAGAGTAAGCAACAATTTAGAGGGGTAGTTGTCAGAAAGAAAAAAATAGGTTTGCTTGATTTAACTGTTTCATATGCATATGTTCAAATCAAATCACCTTTCTTTAAAAGGTTTGATTGAGTTTAGTTCTCAATCCACAGAATGGGAGAAAAGAATTGCAAGTCACATAGCTGATACAGCATTAATATCCAGAATATATAAAGAACTATATAATTCAACAACAGAAAACAACAACCCATTTCAAAATGGGGAAAAGGCTTGACATTTCTCCAAACCAAATATACAAATAAATGACCAATAAACACATGAAGAGATGCTCAAGATTGTTAGTTATTAGAGAGATGCAAATTAAAACCATGATAAGATCCTACATCACACCCATCAGGATGGCTTTTATCAAAAAACAAAACAGAAAATAACACGTGTCAGCAATAATGTGGAGAAATTGGAACCCTTGTGCACTGCTGGTGGGAATGTAAGATGGTGAAGCTGTGTGGCTAACAGTATCACATTTGCTCAAAAAATAAAATAGAATTTCCATGTAATTCAGCAATTCCACGTCTGGGTATGTACCCAAAAGAACTGAAAGCAGGGTCTCAAACAAATAGGACAAACCCTGACTGATTCCATTTATATGAGGTTCTAAGAGTAGTCAAATTTACAGAGACAGAGAGAGGGGAAGGGGGATGGGAAGTTAGTGTTTAATGGGTACAGGGTTTAGTTGGTGAAGATAAAAACTCTGGAGACAAACGGTGGTGACGGCTGCACAACAATGTGAATGTACTTACTGCCACAGAACTGCACAGTGGTTAAGATGGTAAATTTTGTGTTTTGAATATTTTACCATGAAAAAAGAGTAGCTGTAACTTTTACCAAACCTAAATCTATATTTTTCATTAAGTCCACAAAACTAACAATATTGTGCTTTCAAATTATGTGCTTTCTCTTGATATGTATGAGTTAAAAAATAAATCAAGAATATATATATATGTATATATATATATATATATTTATATACACACACATATATGCTTAAGATTTTTATTGGGGAATTGGGGGATGGGAACAGCGCTGGGGAATTGGGGGAAGGGGAACAGACAAGTTGCTGTCCTTTTGTTCTTCAGTCTAGTTGTGGAGGACGTTGCTTCACTGGCCCAAGTTGGTACCATCATTGTGCTCTTCCCGGGCGAGGCAGATCAGTCGCCGGCTTCTGGACAGCCTCTCACAGAGGCTGCTGGCCGCTCATGCTAGCTGCTGGCTACACACGGTAGCCCATGGCAACCCACTGCAGCAGGGGCTGCAGCCTACGCCATCGCTGGCGACTCACGGCAGCCCAGCTCCAGGTTGAGCTGTTGTTCAGCATCTTAGCTGTAGAATGCAGTATCACTGGCCCTCATATGTGGGATCTGAACCGGGGCCCTCTGGCGTCCCAAGCCAGCTCTTAACCAACACGCCACTTGGCTAGCCCCAAGAATATATTTAAATACACTGGTCAAAACAATATAAAGGTAAGTTTATATTGGAAGTTTTTTACACAGGTTAAAATCTTTAAAAAATTTTTTTAACAGAAGGCCCCAAAGAAAAAAGAAAAAGCCAGAATTTTATATGGTATTATAAATATTGTTGTGGCGGCCGGTTAGCTCAGGTGGTTAGAGCACAGGCTCTTAACACCAAGGTTGCCGGTTTGATCCCTACATGGGCCAAGGAGCTGCACCCTCCACAACTAGGTTGAAGACAACTACTTGACTTGGAGCTGATGGGTCCTGGAAAAACACACTGTTCCCCAATAAAATTTCTTTTAAAATAAATAAATTAATTAAATAAATAAATATTGTTGAGTTCAGCAGTTAAACTATTAATACTCAGAATTAATCAGATTTATAAACACACATATGAAAGTTATTCACCAGGCCCTTTCACTACTTATGTTTGCATTAAAATTTTCAAGAAATGGTAGGGGAATATCACATTGAGTGACCAGTGACAACGGTTTAGAACAATTTGGTAAGCAACATCCAATTATTGGCCAAGAAAAAAAGTTGTCTATGTTACTTTTACTATTCCTAGCAACAGGTTTTCTTATTCTAACAACGTCTCCTGACTTACCTTAAACATTTCCAGGAGAACTTCCTTGCTGACTTCTAACCTTTCAAAAGGTTGCTTTTCTTTGAGGATGGCCTTACATATGTTCTCCAGCGCTGACAGCTCTGTGCTCGACACTGCTCTGAAAAGAACAGCATGTAAGAATCGACACTGATTTCTCAGACATCGTGCACGTTCCTTTAGGTGGGCCTCTGTCCTGCAGTCTTTCCACTGATTGACATGCTTTCTAAACTGAGGACTTTGGTTAATGTTTTATTGCCACCAGGACTTCAGAAAGCCAAACATTCATACACAAGGCAGGTAATCCTGTTTCTCAAAGAGGGAGGCTGAGGCAGGAACACATGAAGTGATCTGCCTTCAGTCTGCGACGAGGCCTGCAATTTGAAGAACACTGTTAGGATGTCCCCGAGACCCTAAGCTCCTCGATGGCCTGCCTACTGTGCCGTCTTCCTTCTCTTTCACACGATCAGATTGTATCCAAATGTGAGTTGTTCGTCCCCTCAACAGCCCAAGAGCTGGCTCCCTCTCTCCATTCTCTTCCCGGCTTCAATGTCACTTTACCCTTTCCTGACCACCTGCTTGTCACTGCACAGACCTGCCCACACCTGGTGTGGTTCCCTTCAGAGCCCTCACCACCACCTGGTGGTCAATGGCTGTGGGTTTACTGTCTGCCCCTCCCCCCCAAAACTAGACTGTTAGCTCCACAAAGACAGGCTGGCCTGGTCACTGCTCAGTCACCTGACCAAGCACAGAGCACACAGCAGGCAGTTAAAACTGTTGTGGAATGGCCCCTGCGGGGGGGGGGGGTTGTGATACAGGGGGCCGGAACAGCGGGTGAAGCTGACCAGGCCTGAGCAGGGACTGCAGAGGCCGGGAGCTCACTTGGGGAGGTCAGTTAAGCAGTGAGGAGGTGACAGGTAAAGACAAAATGCACACCAGGCAAGAGGCATTATGGGTCTAAATTAAGGCAGAAAGAGAGAGAAAGAGAGGAGGGCAGGAGAACTACTGAGGAGATAAAACTGGCAGGACTGGGTTGAGGACTGGG
>NW_017731385.1:5936136-5943481 GCF_001890085.2 Hipposideros armiger
AACAAGTTCAGAAAGTTGATTTGGTTTTGAATTCCCAAGGAATCAATGGTTTATGGATAAAGTAAAACTAACCGAAGTCACCAAACATATACAGGTGCCAAAGGAAAAAGACAATCGAGTCCTCTGGCAGCACTTTATTTCCCTTAGTTAACTATAATCTATTTAAGGGAACAAGTTACAACTAGAAAGCTGTTTGATGAAATAGATCGGAGCAGAGAGCTGGCCGATGGAGCAGACCCTGTGCCAGTCTGACCCACAGCATCAGGAAACAGACCCAGAGGCTCATCCTTGGGGCAGACCCCGCCCTTTGGGTGGTGCTGGGATGGCAGGCTGCCTGACAGCATCAGCGGAAGTCTCTTCAGCACACGGTCCACACCCTGGTGCTTACTGAGCGAACATTGTTAGGTGCTGAGGATACAATGAAAGAAACAGCCTCATGCAGTGGGCAATAAGCCGGTGAGTGCACCATCCCAAGATGAGAAGAGGACTTACTTATGCCGGGATGAGCAGGACATGAAATACAAAGTAACAGCGCTGCTTCCGCTCCCCCGGAGAGTCAGGAAGGTCTGCATGGTTAAGACGCAGGGGAAGGAACAGAGTCACCTGAGCCAGGCTGGAGAGGTAAGAAGGGGCCAGCGACCTGTGCAGGCCCTGAGGAAGAATTTGGCTTTTCTTCTAAATGCCATGGGACCCATTGGAGAGTTTTTAGCAGAAAAGAAATGACTGAATTTCCATTTTAAAACTTGATAGCAGTGTGGACTAGATTTCAGGGGAAGGAGAGAGCAGGCAGGCAGTGTCTTGGGTAGTGGCAGTGGAGATGGACAGAAGTGGACAGATTCCGGATACATTATGAAAGTCAATGACTTATCAATCAATGAGACTGGAGTTGAGGGGAAAGTATAATAACTACATACAACCTCCAAGATGCTGGGGTGAGCAACTGGGTATATGGTACACTGAGATGGGGAGACAGGGGAGAAGGGAGTTGGGGGTTAGAGAATTTCACTGTGGACATACTGAACTGAAGATGCTTGTACAGTATCTGGATGGAGATATCACATGGGCAGCAGCAGATGCAAGACGGAGGCAAGTTTTGCTACAGAGAGAAGAGCTGCGAGTTGCCAGTTTATAGACGGACATGATAGCTTAGGATGGGAGTATAAAGACAGAAGGAGGCCAAGACTGAGCACTGAGCAATTCTTAACATTTGGAGGCAGACAAAGATGAAAAGGCCAGCAAGGAAGATTGAGAAAGAATGACCAGAGGTGAGGATAAAGCCAAGAAGGCTTTGGTGCTACAGAGAACCTTAAAAGGGGAGTGGTTAACTGTTATACAGCTGAAGAATTCACAGGCTGGGGGGAGTAGCTGTTGAAAACAGGTGCCACCTGACTCATGCTGTGACACCCCAGGAGAGGCCACTGAACATAGGAGCACATCGCAGAACTAGCAGCTTCGTTCTTATGTAAGTTTGCTTCCAAGATTTTGGAAGCATGATCTAACCTTTCTGAGCCCTGGCTGCTTCGTCTGTACAACAGGGATTGAGACAGTGCCTGTGTGGCCGGGTACCTGGGACTGGAGGACACGATGCGCATGAGGGACGCGGCCGGTACCTGGCACACAGCAGCACTCCCTAAATGTGTATCACCACTCTCATTTCCATCGACCACCACACATATTATGGGGGCTGACCATGAGATGCCAGGTACCCTGTCAGTATCAGGGCTACCAGCGGCGTGCTGCTTTGGCATGTTACAGATTCCCCGTAATAATAAGTGTGGGGTTTTCCATGATGTCATTAAATGCAAGGAGGAGAGAACCCCAAAGACCCCCACACTGCCCCTGCAAAGAGGCCCCACCCCTACCACCCACCACCTGCCAGACTGGGAGAGTTCAGTGATGCCCGCAGGTAAACTGAGAGCCCGCCAGCACGAGAAGGTGCCTGGCTGGCTGATGCCCACAGGAGAGGGTTAGCACTGACCGCCAGGCCTGTCTCAGCTCTTTCTCCAGAGGCTGACCCAACCGACCGGAAAGCACACAGCTGTCTGTTTCCTGTTGACTACCTCCCCCCACTAGGTGTAAACGCTCTCAAGTGGGGGCCCCACAGGTTCCAGGACATATATCCAGCGCCTTGGATACTGGTCAGCTGACTGAGGGAATAAACAACATTTTACAACAGCTGGAATGAAGGTAGGTAACAGCCATCAGCGACTAGTGACAAAAACGAAATAACACATGCAAGCTACTTCTTTCTTTTAAAAATGGTTTACTGAATCACTTTTAAAATAGTTTTACTAGTATTATATTATTTAGCTGTTTAATGGTTATATTTTGCATATTTTAAAAAGAAAGGAATTATAATATGGTTCTTATAGCATGGATTAATAAATCAAGAAATTTAGCATAAGCATCACAATGAATGCAAACTAAGCTAATCATAGGTTAGGTTTTATGCAGATAATGGACCGCTTGAAGGGAGACTCCAAAGTTAAGGTGACAATGTGTATCAGAGACCTACATGCAAATGTGGTATCTATTTTATAGACTAGTACATTAATAAGTATTTAAAGGACATTTGAGTTTTTATATTTTTTCCAATTCTCCTATACCTCTTAAATTATAAGGTTGGTCCATTTTTAAGAGTCTATTGAATATTTATTAAACATCAATATAGAGATTTTGAATCTTAGGAGATTACAAAAGTCGTCGTTCTTGACTTCAACATGTGACTTCACACATAATGGCGTTTACAACATAAATAGCCAAGTGCGGTTGTCGGTCGTGAAATACTTACAGCTTGAGCTTCTTCATTATCAAACATGAGCAGCTCCAGCTTGGAATCCCCCTCCAGTGGACGGTCCAAGTCCCACAATTCACCATTGACTTTGGCTACTACTGTGCTTTCAGCCAGTTCTTGACTAGTGAGAGAAGTCATTTGACAGTTAACCTGATCACACGCTATCACAATGATTCGTCAAAACAAAAGGTTAAAATAACTCCCAGGGTTGGTCTCTTATTTTTAAGTGAATAGAAAGTTCAAATTTGAACTAATAGGACAGATATTTTTAATTTTGTAACATTTATTTTAAGTACAAAAGTAATATTATATGTTCACTGTAAACAAAACTTGGAAAAGAGAAAGCACAAAGAATAAAATAAAGATCATATATACAGCTCACCACCCAGAGATAACTACTCATTGTAGTACGTCTTTCTAGTCTTTTTCTGTACCCACCCCTAACACACACAAACACACACACGCACGCACACACACACACACGCGCGCACACACACACATGCATACACGCACGCATCTATTTTATTTAAAACATACTTGCCAACCTAATTTTGTAGCCTGCTTTTTCACAACCACACCATCAGATAGACTTCCAAGAGTCTAGAAGTATTAGGTCACCTGTCTGTTTTGCTATCGAGGAAGAAGCTGCACAGACATCTATGCACAGTCACCTTTGTGTTATCTGTGACTTTTTTCTGGGAATAAGCCCTTGGAAGTGGAGCTGCTAGGTCAAAGGATATGAGCTTTGAAAGACTTCTGATAAATTCTACCTAAGGGTACCACTTCCACACATCCTGAAAGATTTTTTAAATCTTTGCCAATGTGAATTTGGAAATTATTGTCTTCATTTGATTTATTTGATGATTAATTTTTGTATTTACTGGCCATTTTTACTTTTATGAACTGTTCATGTCTTTCTCCTACTTTCTATTGAGGTGTTGATCTTTGTATGTGTTAAATAACATTTATTGCTTAAAAATTATTGACAAAAATAACCTGGAAAGCACAGAATATCACAAAGAAAAAAAAATCACCTTCAATCCCATCACCCAGAAATTAGTGTGTCTATTTGCTGTCTGTCCTTCTACTTTTTTTGATAAATGTATACACCAATATAAAATCTTTAATAGTATCATTCTGTGTATGTTATTTGGATAAGCTACTTTTTAAATTTAAATTAAGTCACACTTTCCCTAACAGTAGACAGACTTCTAAACCACGCTACCTAACGGTTGCAGTGGAACCGACACTTGCTTAATGAACCCACTATTGCTGGGCATTTTGGTTATTTCTTTGTGGGTTTTGTTCTTTGTTTTGTTTTGGCAATAACAAATAATGCTGCAAAGAACACTCCTAAATATACATCTTAGTATCCAATTATATTTTTCTAGAAGGAAAAATTCTACAAGTAAAACTGCTGGGCCAATGGAAATGCACTTTTAATGACTTTTGTCAGGATATACTGCCACACTTTCCTACCAGGAAAGGTGCAAGGGTACCTTTCCTCTGTGCTTTCACAATGCTAGGTACTACTAAATGGTGTCATCTTTAAACGTGACGTTTTCCTTTGCATCTGTGAGTAACCTGAGTGACACTGTGGTTAAGAGTGTACACTCTGGTGTCAGACCGACCTGAGTTTAAACACTGGACTATTTACTCAGCCATGCTAAGCTCAGGTTTCTCATCTGTAAAATAAGGATTATAGGACCTTCCCCATACACCAATTGTAAGGATTAAATACAGCATACTCATAACAAGAACTTAATAAATGTTAGATATAGTTATTATGAGGTCATGACAGATTGCTAAGGGTTCCTCAAATCCATTCTCTCCTACAGTAAGCATGACGCAGCCTTCCTTGTAGCCAGATGTGGCCACGTGTGGCCAGGTGACTAAGTCTGGAGTCAATGGGTACATTCTTAGAAAATACTTCTGATGAGACAGAATACCTTCTACAAATTATGGTTTACCTAATATCAGCAGCCACTTGATAAGGTGTTGTCTTCCAAACTTCCCCTTCCACTGTTTTCCCATCAGCCAGTCTTACTCTGATCGTATTACTTGTATTCCCCTTTTTTTCATAAACGGCAGATAACAGCTGATGCTCTTTCTTCAACATTTCAAAAAGCTTCAATCTTTCGTTTATGAAATTTGATTGATTTTTCACCTGAAAATCATTAGAATACACTAAGGTTAACATACACAGCCCATTTTTTCCCTAACTGCTCAGCTCTAAATAAGTTCCACCCCCTTCTCAGGGTCATCGCCAGTTCCAGCCTCTGTCACTCTACTTCTCACTCACTTTCAGAAGTCTCCTCTCCACTATCTCCTTCTTAGCTCTCATAGTCCAGCTCAGAGTCCACCTTCTGTCACTACTACACCCAATGGCATCTCCCTTTTAACACACATGTACACAGTTGCACAATTCAGCACTTAGAACCATCGTACTTTATTCTCTAGTTGTTCCGCCTGCTTTTGTCTGAACCCCTCAACCAGACTGATCCCTTTGAGGCCACATATTCCTCCTTTGCTCCTACCAAACGCTGATGCTTGATAAATACTCTTTGGTTGTTTTAATGATTTATATTTAAAAGAAGCATAGTAGCCAGTTCACTTAACACAAAGGGAGAGCTCTACTATCTCATCTTATACAGACTAAGGGGCACTTTATAGCTGTGTGGCTAGCTCATCTCTAAGTTAAGCCATCTTGTATCTAAGGAGTGCAAAGTTTTAAATATACTACTGTGCCCCAAGTGGTAATTTAATTAGTAATCATGTTTTAATTTTAAAACCCTGGGTAATTAACTATATAAGAATATTTTAACTACAGGTAGTAATTTCTGTTACTTCCATAGCAACAACTTACCTCACTGTTGGGCCCGCTTTCCACCTTCTTCTTTTTAATGTCCTTTTCTTGCTTTTGACTAGAAGGAGGCTGAGAAGTAAAGGTAAATTATAAATAACTCACAGCAATGACAAGAAAGAGCAGCACATCTGAAATCTGAGGAAGGAGGAGACATACCAGTGGGCAGCGACAGTCTCATATTGAAAGACTCAAAGCTGGGCCTTCTGACCACCACCCACAACTCTCAATAGGCAAGTTGTTTTCTGATGTTTGGTCTTTCCTGTCTGTGTATTTTCACACATTCTTGCTAAGAACATTTAATATATAGTATATTTAAAATATAAAAACATTTACTGTATTTTAAAGCTTTTTCCCCATAACCTTTAAACAAATAATGTTGCTGGAAAATGGTTGTGTAGCTGCCACCAGAGACGTTAAATGTATTATTTCATGAAGATGTCCCACAGTTTTCCTTGGTAAAGAAGTGAGGAACACCAGTCTGAAAAAGTCTTCAGAACTTATAAAATTTGTTATGTTACAGGAAGATAATTTTCCCTTCAATGAACTAAAATATTAAAATAGTGTTAAATAATGATGTTAAATATACAGAACTCCAGCTAGACCACCAAAACAAGCCAACAAAAAAACCAACAACCATCTATCCTAACCTGCTCAGAACCAGTCATCATTAGAGGGAACAGTTTACTATATACCGTATTTTGTCATGTACAATGTACACGTTTTTGCCCAAATTTATGAGGGAAAAATAAGGATGCACATCATACATGGGTAGCACTAATTCCATATTTATATAAATGTTTTTAATTATTTTATTTATGCTTATGAGTTAAAAGTGTAACTCTAGAAATCAATAACGATATCCATATACAAAAGAATACCCTGAAATACGATAATCGGTTTTGTTGAACTTAAGACAAACTGGCAATGACGAAAAGTTCTTGGCCTTCTATGATGTGTAAATATCATAAATTTGTTACCAATACATAAAATTTCTCATACCTTATATCTGTTCTTGTGTTTTGTAGTTATTTGTTACATAAAATTTCTTGTACCATAATGTTAAAAAATAAATGCTAAAATTCCTTTATAATACAAAAAACAAGTACATAATGTAAACAAATAAAAATTTGAATTAAAGGGCCGGCCGAGTGGCCGAGTTGGTTAAGAGCTCGCTCAAGAGTTTGAGCTCTGAGCAACAGCAGTTCGAGTCCCGGCCGGAGCTGAGCAGTCGCTGAGCTGCCAACAGGTGGCAGGATGGCTCAGCTAAAAAAAAAATTTTTTTTGAATTAAAACGGAAGATTTTTTTTTCCCCCTGAAAGTTTAGGTAAAAAAAGTGGGTGCACAGTATACACGGCAAACTGCGCAGCTGTTGGTCTTCCTGTCCAAGGAAAGAATAGTGAGCTTTAAACACTCCAGCAGGAAAATGCATTTTTTGCTACTGAAGAAAATGTGTGGAAGGCAATTTCCGGGAAGAGCTGAGCAATTGCAAAGTGAGGTCAATCTGGGGATTGCTGGAAAGGCAGTGGTCCCAAGATGTCCAGGCAATTCATTGGTTCCCCAGACCAGAGCCAGCGGGGAGCACGACAGGGCACAGCCTGCAGTGTACCCGGTGGGGCGGAGCCGAGCAGAGGGGCGGAGCCGAGCAGAGGGGCGGGGCCGAGCAGAGGGGCGGGGCCGAGCAGAGG
>NW_017731385.1:5950226-5957034 GCF_001890085.2 Hipposideros armiger
ACTGTTCCCATCCCCCAATTCCCCAATAAAAATCTTTAAAAAAAAACCAAAAACAACAAAAAACGTTAACACTTGTTAAATGTAGATTTGGAAATATGAATGTCTATTATATTATTTTTATACTTTTCTGCATATTTGAACATGTTCCTAAGTAAAAATGAAAATAGAAATATTTGATTTTAAAAAGAAATAATCTGATTATGGCAGTAGTTACACAAAATTTTATAGAACTATACAACAACCAAAAAAATAAAAACCCACTAAAGAGTGCATGTAAAAACTAGCATAATCTGAATTACATCTGTAGTTTAGTATTGTGCCAATATCAATTTCCTGATTTGATGATTGTACGGGGGGTATGTAACTTATCACCGGAGGAAGCTGAGTGAAGGGTACATGGGAACTCTCTGTACTAGTTTTACAACTTCTATGTGAGCCCGAAACTACTTAAAAGTTAAAAGTTGTAAAAAAAAATAATACAGAGCAATAATAGCATTATGAAAGTTTAATTGGAGAGACTAATTTTAAAAAATAAAATTCTAAAAGGTTCCCGCTCTTTTGCTGCCTAAATGTCCTATCAATGGGCAGAATTTAGAGTTTTAGGCTAAGTTTTATAAGCGATTCCCTAGGTAATATTCTGGCTATTGTTAAGTATGTTCTTTGCAGAGACTCGCTTTCTATCAGCATGTGCTCCACCGGGCTCGTCCATTGTGGGCGCCCAGAAGGGGCTGCTTTATGATGGGCTAGATTGACATCCACCTTGAGAAGGAAATCCAAGGTGGGGTAGAATCAACTCATATAAACACCAAGGAGGCCTGGTAGTTCCCACCCTACACAAAGGGCCAGCGGCCATCATTAGAAAAACAGACTGTGAAACAAATGCTCCCAGGGTGACCGAGCTAGAGAGGCTCCTAGTTAGCAATGCTCCTTCAGAGAGTTCTGGAAGGCAAAATGACCTAATCAGTATAAAGGCCGAGGCAAGAACTTGGTATACATCGCTCAGTGTCACTAGCTAATGAGATCACAGGGTCCAGGAACGCTATAGCGTCTCGTGTTTTATGTGCACGTTTGAATGTTGTTTGCGACAACACTAGTTACAGCAGAACCAATGGGGATGAAAAGAATACCGACACCCCTAATTATAGGGGGAAAGCCACCACACAGGGGCAAGAGGCTCATCCCTGTGGGAGTTGCCACTCGATAAGGTAGCCACTGCGTTTCTCTTGTTCCCACCCCTGTCCCACTGGGAGGAGAGGCAAAACCTAGAGCTGGTAGGAAAGTTTATGTGTGAGCATCCAAAGAGAGCTCAAGGAGAGCGGCCCCAAAGCCATCCTTTCCCGTAGCCCATCTCTTGGGGTGAGTCTTTTCACGGCGATGAAATTCGATGTGACCTCACCGATCACGACATGTCTGCACCTTGTGGGTCCNGGGGCAATGCCACTAAGAAATAGCACTCAATAGACAGGTTAATAAAACTGAAACCCCGTTCATTCATTCTGCCACCACTGGCTTTGGCCTCTTTCCTCAACCGTCCCCCGCCCTCCTGCCGGGCTGTCTCACCCCAGCCTTGGTGGCGAGAAGAGACCAACAGCACCATTCCTGATGCTGTACAGCTTCCAACGCTAGGATAACACCATTCAGTACAGACCATGAGCATGCTACGTTTGTAACTTTGAAAGATCATCATTTGGGTGAATGTAAGGGGGAAGCCTGGGACAATGATCATCTGGGGACAAGATGAAGAATTTCAGCTGAACAGGAGACAGCCTTCCTGCCTCTCTTCTTTATCTCTTGAAGGTAACTGCTGCGAGGGGTGAATTAGCGCAGCGCAATCCTCTTAGGCCACGACAGTCGGCACCTCGAGTTTAATCTAACGCCTTCCTGTCCCTGTAACAGTTGTAGAAAACAGGCGAGTCTGCCTCCAGACATCCGTGTGGTGAGGACATTGCCCACAGAGGCCCAGAGCAGCGTGGCCCAGACGGGGGACATGTCATCGGCTCTCCATGAGCCAAGATGGTTGAGAGAGGGGCCAGGTCGTGGTTCTATTACTGTGAGTCAGTGACGCAGAGAGAGAAGGAGAAGAGGAGCAGGCAGCTCTCGGAAATACCCCTGACTTACAAAGAGAAGATACTGAAGGGAGTCCATGTGAGCCAGGTGCTCCCACACTTGGTGTACGATGGGGTGTTTTCCCTGAAGGAATACCAAGAGATCATCTCTCGGGACTGCCCTCGGCAGAGAGTGGAGGCTTTTCTTGTGAAGCTTTGCTCCAAAGGTCCAAAGGCTTTCTGTGTTTTTTGCTCTCATCTGGAGGAATTCTGCCCTTACCTGCTCACCTGCTTTTTTCTTTATTACCAAGGTAAGAAAGCACTTTGCTCTGAAAAATATTAAGCTTCATGATACCTGGCATCCCAGCCTCCCTGTGTAGTAATGAGCTACACCACAGCAGTAATTTTTATTTTAATAAAAACAGCCCATATGTCTCTCTAAAATCTCATGATACAGAAGTAAATGTCTGTGGTGCCAAATAAAATCTCACATAACCCCTGAGACAACCTGAGGGATAATTTCAGGTACCTAATAGGAAGCTGTGCATCTTTCTTGTTTTAATGAGGACTTTTAAGTACAAGGCATAACATATTAATAGGTTAAGGAAGTTAAACTGAGCTCATTCTACAGGTCAAGGAACAAAAATGATCACGGTTCCTCAAAATGTCAAGAGTTATCATCTGACCCAGCAATTCCACTCCTAGGATACACCCCAAAGAAATGAAAACGTTATATCCACACAAAAAACCATAAGAATGTTCCTGGCAGCATAATTCATAATAGCCAAAAAGTAGATAAAATCCAGATGTCCATCAGCTAATGAATGGATGAACAAAATATGGTCTGTCCATACAATGGAATATTATTCTGCCATAAAAAAGGAATGAAGACTTAATTTATGATACAACATGGATAAACCTTGAAAATCTTATGCTAAAAGAAAGAGGCCAGTCACAAAATGCCATCAAATGTGGTATGATTCCATTCATATGAAATGTCCAGAATAGGTAAATCCATAGAGACAGAAAGAAAGTAGATTAGTGGTTGCCAGGAGCTAGAAGTGGGTGGAATGGAGAGTGACTACTAGTGGGGTACAGAGTTTCTTTAGGGGGGGATAAAAATGTTCTGGAATTAGTTCATATGATGGTTGAGCATGTCTATGAATATACTAAAAACCACTGAATTGTATTACTTTAAAAGGATGACTTTTGTGTGTGTGTCACATATCTATAAAGCTGTTATTTAAAAAAAAATTAGCACAGGAGTCTACTCAGCTGTTTCTCTTCTCCCAGCCTTCTGAAGACAGCCCTGTACTTGCCTTTCCCAATTTCCCCACCTTTTTCCTTCTATGGACAAAGGATCCTTTCCTGCTAAGAGAGGGTTTGGGTTGGTCGATATAATACAAGAATTAAGAGTGGGAGAAGGTGAATGGGAGAGAAAAGCAGTGTAGAGCAGAACAAAGGAGGAGGGTTTGGGAAAAGTGATGCCAGCTGACGTTCTGGGGCAGTTGTGGGAGTGATGGGGACAGAGGCACAAGAAGGGGACCTATATTTGTGATGCTGTGGCCTGTGGACCCAGACACCCATTCAGATCTTTGAGAAACACAGGAAAAGATTTGCACTGTTTTGAAGCAGTGTTTTTTGGTTGTTGGTCTTCATTTGCCCACAGCATTTCTCCAAGACCGAACCATAAGGGTCCCAGCGTTACACCAGTGCCATGGATTTTAGAGTGTTAACGGAGAAACTATCGTTGGTTTTTAGGATAGTTGTGAATCACAGTCGTATTGTAAACTGTCCTATACCACCGCCCCGATAATGCTCAGTAAAATGGTTCACCCATTGAAAACATCTCATTGGTGAAAATGAATATTTATACACGGCTTATTTATANGGGGCGGGGCACAGCCTGCACCTGCACCTGTCTTTCCAGAGAAAACCGCTATGTGTACGCATCCCGGCCCACAGTGCCGCCCGTGCCTTAGGAGGCGCCCTACCGCGTTCCCCGCAGGGAGTCCCGCCTCCCCGTTACCTGCACGCCGGCAGTCGCGCGCTCGGCCTCCTCCTGCGCCGCCGCCCGCGCCGCCCTTTCCAGCTTCATCTGGTGGCTCAGCTCTTCGGCAAGGCACAGCCGCAGGCGGTATAGGCGGTAGCGCAGGTCGCGGTTCTCGGCCCGGAGCTGCGTCACCTCCCGCGTGAGGCACGGCCCCTCGGCCTGGCATTGGTCGGGTGCGTTTAGCTGTTCGTCCCTCAGGCGCTGGACCTCCGCCCACAGCCAGCGGATGTCTTCCTCCTGTCGCGCCAGGCGCGAAGCCACGGCCTCTGCTGCCAGGGCCTCGGCCGCCATGGCTCCGGCCTTCCTCAACGACCAGCGGAGCGCCGAGTGGTAGGTAGTGGCAGCGGTCACCGTTACTGGGGAGGGCGAAGCATCGGCTGGGCGCACCGCAGGGGGGCGGGGCGACGGGGAGAGGCGGGGCTGCCGTTACGTACAGTGCAGGGGCGGGGCTATAGGAACTGTGGAGAGGCGGGGCGACGGGGACAGGTGGGGCGGGGCCACAGGCCTTGTGCACTGCAGGGGCGGAGCCGAGATCGGGCACATCGCAGGGGTAGGGTCCGCCTGGTGCAGGCTCGCGCGGTGGGTGGGCCTGGCGAGTAGTGGCGAATAGCCTGAATAGGCTCAAGGTACTTTCAGGGCTATCAACGTGTCGCCATTCGTGGGTTAAAATGCAAATCGTCCAAAATCTTGGGAAGGCTAACATCTCCTGTCCCAGTATGGCTCCTGTCTTAACCCTTGTGAAATCCGGTAATCCCTATTCTTTCACCTTGCATCAATGTTCTGAAAAATGGCCACTGAGAATCAACCTTCGTTGGCTTTCATGCCAAGGCTGAACACGTGCAGAGGCTGCTGGGCCAGGGCACATAGAGGCTCTCTACAAAAATGTAACTGTGACTACAAGATGCTAGCTCCTCTAGGCTGGGCCAAAAGCCACATACATCTTTGTAGCCCTCATAACCATGAGTACAAACCTCCCTGTAGTAGGAACACAAGTTGATTTTCATTAGCATTCTTCGGGATTAGAATGTGGCAAACACTGTTCTAAGCTCCTTCCAAATATTAACGCTAAAACTTATAACAGGATATAGTATTATGTCCATTTAGTATAGATGGAAAAACTGGAGCACAGAGAGGCTACCTGCACCTGTCCTCCAGGGTAGGGCGGTCACGTGTCTTCCTCACCATTATTCTGTATCACCTACCAGCACAAAGTGGGCACCCAAATAGAGAAAATCTTAGAGTAAAAAATAGCCTGTGACAAAAATTTGGAGACAGTAAAACACATCAGCGGCTACCAGGAGTGGGGTGAAGGAGGAAGGATGAACAGGTGGAGCACAGGGGATGTTTAGGGCAGTGAAACTATTCTCTTTGACACTGTATTCGTGGGCATGTGTCATTGCACAGTTGTCCAAACACACAGAATGTACAACACCAAGAGGGAATGCTAAGATGTCAGCTATTCATGATAATGGCGTGTCAATGCAGGCTCATCCGTTATAATAAGTATGCCTATCTGGTGGGGGATTTGATAGTGGGGGAGGCTGTGAGTGTGTTGGGGGAGAGGGGGACATGGGACTCTGTACAGTAAGTCCTCACTTAACATCATCGATCAATTCTGGGACTTCAAGCGAAATGAGGTGTAATGAAACCAATTTTCCCCCAAGCTAACGAATATAAAGAAGAGTTTTGTTCCTACCACATCTCGTCAACGTTGTAACAAAACAACACTGAATGAAATGATATTATTGGAGGATCTGCTGTACATTCTGTTCAACTCTGCTGAGAACCTAAAACTGCTCTAAAAAATAAAGCCGATTTAAGAAAGAAAGAAAAAGAAAAAAAGACAGCCTGAGAGACTGCAAACTACCACAAGATGGCACCGTTTTCCCTTAGAAGTTTCAATGTGGGGCCCGATTATGTACTCACCGGTGCTGAAGGAAATAGTTGGTATTCTGGGACTGCCTCCCCTGTTCTCCAGGAGTCTCAGAGTGCCTCACTGTCTTGTCTCAGCCCAGCTCCAGGTTCGTGCTGTCAATGGATGTTTTAGATGTGAGGTTCGTTGTTATTCAGGTATGGTGAAGCCAGCAGATCAGAGACCACTGCCATTGAAAAGACTGTCATTCATAGTTCCCAGGAGGAGGGGCCGTGCCATGCCAGGGAGGGCCACACTGGAAGCACCCAGGGTGGTCGGGGGCAGGGGCAGTGGGAGGAAGTTGGCTACTTTGAATTTCAGCAGGCACTGCTCTGGGAGGGAGTATTGGGGCTGTCCCTGTGTGTCAGGTATGTGGCCCTGAGGTGATGAGGGCAGGTGGACAGTGGTCTGAACTGTGAGACCCTGAGAAAGGGGGTGTTGGGGTGTGGGCTCTGGATCGATTGACTTGCATAGTGAAGTCACGCTTTCAGGGAGTCCCTTGCTACCTTAAGGAATTGGCTGGCCCTAGGAGGGGCAGTCTCTCCAGGTTCAGCAAGGCCTCAAGATGTCAAAATCAGAAACAGGTGGTTAATACAATGGAGTATGGCAGCGTAAAGTTACTTTCTCAAGATCACACGTGCGGTCAGAAGCCAAGGCAGGAAAAGCCTTTTCTTGTAGTTACCACCACCATTCCAAGGAAATAGGGAGTTTTGATTTCTGAAAAATAACTCTTCTACCCAGATGTGGTAGAAAAATAATTGTTTCTATAAATGGAACTGGCAAGAATAGTACAATAAC
>NW_017731385.1:5958564-5960699 GCF_001890085.2 Hipposideros armiger
GAAAAATATTAAGCTTCATGATACCTGGCACCCCAGCCTCCCTGTGTAGTAATGAGCTACACCACAGCAGTAATTTTTATTTTAATAAAAACAGCCCATATGTCTCTCTAAAATCTCATGATACAGAAGTAAATGTCTGTGGTGCCAAATAAAATCGCACATAACCCCTGAGACAACCTGAGGGATAATTTCAGGTACCTAATAAGAAGCTGTGCATCTTTCTTGTTTTAATGAGGACTTTTAAGTACAAGGCATAACATATTAATAGGTTAAGGAAGTTAAACTGAGCTCATTCTACAGGTCAAGGAACAAAAATGATCACGGTTCCTCAAAATGTCAAGAGTTATCATCTGACCCAGCAATTCCACTCCTAGGATACACCCCAAAGAAATGAAAATGTTATATCCACACAAAAAACCATAAGAATGTTCCTGGCAGCATAATTCATAATAGCCAAAAAGTAGATAAAATCCAGATGTCCATCAGCTAATGAATGGATGAACAAAATATGGTCTGTCCATACAATGGAATATTATTCTGCCATAAAAAAGGAATGAAGACTTAATTTATGATACAACATGGATAAACCTTGAAAATCTTATGCTAAAAGAAAGAGGCCAGTCACAAAATGCCATCAAATGTGGTATGATTCCATTCATATGAAATGTCCAGAATAGGTAAATCCATAGAGACAGAAAGAAAGTAGATTAGTGGTTGCCAGGAGCTAGAAGTGGGTGGAATGGAGAGTGACTACTAGTGGGGTACAGAGTTTCTTTAGGGGGGGATAAAAATGTTCTGGAATTAGTTCATATGATGGTTGAGCATGTCTATGAATATACTAAAAACCACTGAATTGTATTACTTTAAAAGGATGACTTTTGTGTGTGTGTCACATATCTATAAAGCTGTTATTTAAAAAAAAATTAGCACAGGAGTCTACTCAGCTGTTTCTCTTCTCCCAGCCTTCTGAAGACAGCCCTGTACTTGCCTTTCCCAATTTCCCCACCTTTTTCCTTCTATGGACAAAGGATCCTTTCCTGCTAAGAGAGGGTTTGGGTTGGTCGATATAATACAAGAATTAAGAGTGGGAGAAGGTGAATGGGAGAGAAAAGCAGTGTAGAGCAGAACAAAGGAGGAGGGTTTGGGAAAAGTGATGCCAGCTGACGTTCTGGGGCAGTTGTGGGAGTGATGGGGACAGAGGCACAAGAAGGGGACCTATATTTGTGATGCTGTGGCCTGTGGACCCAGACACCCATTCAGATCTTTGAGAAACACAGGAAAAGATTTGCACTGTTTTGAAGCAGTGTTTTTTGGTTGTTGGTCTTCATTTGCCCACAGCATTTCTCCAAGACCGAACCATAAGGGTCCCAGCGTTACACCAGTGCCATGGATTTTAGAGTGTTAACGGAGAAACTATCGTTGGTTTTTAGGATAGTTGTGAATCACAGTCATATTGTAAACTGTCCTATACCACCGCCCCGATAATGCTCAGTAAAATGGTTCACCCATTGAAAACATCTCATTGGTGAAAATGAATATTTATACACGGCTTATTTATACATTATTTTCGGCTGTCATGTAATATGTTCTAATACATTATCTAATATAAGATAAACTCATCAGAGAAGTATTTGTTTATTCACTTAATAACTCAGTAGAACTTTATAGGGTACTGTGGGAAATGAGACCAATACAGTCCTGTATTTTTTTATTGTCAAGTCCTTATTGTATTAAATAGCTCTCATACATTAACAAAAACTTTGGTAAATATGTTTTTCAATGTAATTTAAAATGCTGACAAGTCAAAAATAGGTTGAACATTCTAGTAATTATTTCATTTTTTAGGTAAGAGACCATTACAGAGTGAGTTTTATTTGTTACTTAATTTTGCTTTTAAAGAAATAACCTTTGCCTGAGAAGGAAGAGGGAGAGGGAAAGAGATCAGGTGACGTTTTAGCTTTATCTTTAATATTTTAATTCTTTAAAAATTCTGAAGGATATGTGTCAAAACGTTAACACTTGTTGGGCCGGCCGAGTGGCGCATTGGTTAAAAGCTGGCTTGGGACGCAGGGGGCGCCGGTTCGTGTCCCACATATGAGGGCCAGTAACACTGCCCTCTTACAGCTAAGATGCTG
>NW_017731385.1:5962818-5964415 GCF_001890085.2 Hipposideros armiger
GAAGCTCGACTTGTGACTGATGGGAGGTGGGTGACGAGGCTCACGGGAATGAAACCTCAGAGGTTTGAAACTGGGTGTGTGGAAAAGGTGCTGCCCCTACTCAGGCAGGAATCCCGGGTCAGATCCTGGCAGGAAGAAAATGAGTTTGGGTGGTGAATGTTAAAAGTCAGCAGAGCCTCCCTGTGACTATGGCTCCCAAACCCAAGAGAAACCAAACCTGAACCCGAACCCACGGTGGGTAAGGCTGTGCGTGTCATTGGTCAGTAGTTCAGGAAGAAGCCTTGTTTGAAAGGAATTCCCGTTCCTCCTTTTCCTTCTTCCCCTGTTTCCATAAAACCCATTTTTCCATATTGCAAAGAAAGTGGGTACTTACCCCAACCCCCATCACCAGATAAAAACCAACGTGCACTTTTGAAAAACTGCCACTCGATTCCTATCCCAAACCAGCAATTATTTATTTTGAACCAGTTGTAATGACCCATTTTGCAATGAGCTAATGGATCTGTGTCTAGAAAAATGTGAACTGAATAATCTCCATCCTCCTCTATACTATACAATTTGGAATAGCCAAATCTCCAGCAACATATATTTTCAGAGAAGAAAAGAAAGGTGGAGACATGAGGGTGGTTTCTTGGCAGGACTCTGACACCTGTTTGTGTTGTAATGCAGAACAAAGCCACAGGATCTTCCAAGATGCATCTGCTGCAGAAGCAAAAGCAAGACTTGGAGCTCAGCCCGAACCTCACTCTGCCCTTGAGACTGCAGATGGAGAACAAAGTCTTCAGTTATTTGACAAGTATGTGAACAATCTGTTTGCAACCTTCGAAAAGCCCTATCTTTTACTTGGCATTTCCCTCCTCCCCTTGTGGTTCTCTCAGTCCACTGTCTTCTCTGGCCATTTACAAATCGTTCTGCTGATGCCCGTATCTTCTAGGACATGCCGAGGCCCCTGGGTGACTTCTTGGCTTGTTCCGCAGGATAAAACGAATGGTTTGTGGAGAGCAGCTTTTTGTCGCAGGCAGTGGATGCTGTTCAAAGTGTGAGCCTGTCCTCAGTTTTTGTTTTTGTCGGAGCCCGACAGGCTGGTGCTTCTCATTGAAAGTGTCTCAGATAACTGTGCCCTTCTGTAGTAAAATGCTGAAGTCTTAATAGGGTAAGAGTTGTACAGTTGTCCCCCTAAAATGTCTGCTAGTGGTCCTGTGCCCCCAAGCCCCTTAATACTCAATTCCCTGTGGGATGCTCTGGAGTTGGACAAATGTGAGTGGCCTTCGTCTGTTCTCTTGGCTTATAAATGATGTGTTCTATGGGCTGGAGTAACATTTGAACTCTGGTAAGCCCTCGTGACCATTCCCTGCAGGCACAGACTCTGGTAGGAAGGATTTGACTAAACCAAGAGCTCAAAGCAACATCGAAATAGTTCCTACACCATTCAATGTCCTTCCCACCTCCCTACAAGTCACGAGACATGTCAACCATCGGTTTTCTTTAATTTGCTTATGGTTTGCTGATACATATCTAAATTAGGATAATTAGTATTGTAGAAAAGTGTACAAGCCCAAATTGAGTGTGTTTAATTAGCATATATAATTGATTTGAC
>NW_017731385.1:5965865-5966903 GCF_001890085.2 Hipposideros armiger
TTTTTTTTTCTTCGAGGAATAAATCACTCTTAATGCCTTCTTGCCATTCCCATTAGCACTATCTACTCTCTCCTAACTTTAATTTGTGAAATCAACCATTATGAAGGAATGACAGCCTTTGATTCATAACCAAATCTCTTACATGAAGTTCTTTAGGTTAAATAAAATGTGGGCTTCTGAGAAGGGATAGCAATTGTCCGTTTTACCTTCCAGCTAAACAATATTGTAAAAGAATGCAAATAATAGTTTTCATAGCCACCTAAGCAATGAAAAGACAAAATAGCATGAACAAAACCCCAAACAAAATAGCCATTCTTCATGATATATGTCGGTGACAGCTTAAGCTTTTGTTTATTTTCATTGTTAAGTCTTGCGTGGAGAGGATGCTTTTGGTAGATAGGGTGAATTAAAGGGTGAGGGTCTTTATCAGTGTCATGCTGTGCTTAACACCCTATTTAAGGGCTGGCCAAGTGGCTCAGTTGGTTAAGAGCTGGCTCAAGAGTGCAAGCTCTGAGCAACAGCAGTTCAATTCCTGGCCCGAGCTGAGCTGCTGTTGAGCTGCCAAGAGGTGGCAGGATGGCTCATCTAAAAACAAAACAAAACAAAGCAAAAAAACACCCTATTTAACCAACGCACTGCCGTTCTGGCAGCTTCCGTGATGGACAGTAGTTCCAGGCTCAGTCACCATGAGAACACAATGGTCTCAGTGCACAGAGCGTTGGACGTTAGCTTCACTCTGAGCCACCAAATTTTTCCATTTTTCATTGAAAAAAAATTCTACACCATTTATGTATGAAGGTCATTCCAGGGCTGATTTGTAATGTGTGGTTATAGCTCCTCTCCCGTTTGTGCTCTGCTGGTAAGAGTGGTGGTTGGGGGAGGCCTGAGTCAGTTCAGCTCCCAGGAACTCCGTGAGAACAAATGTTTCCTCTATCACCATCCTAGCATTCGAATGATGTACGTGAGGTCAGATAGCAAAAATAATATGGATGGAGTATCAAGGGAATCTCCGTAACAATAATATAGATAGAATTGTTA
>NW_017731385.1:5970338-5971458 GCF_001890085.2 Hipposideros armiger
CATGGAATGTTTTTCCATTTGTTTATATCTTCTTTTATTTCTTTCTGCAGTGTCTTATAGTTTTCAGAGCGTCCAGATTCTTTTGTTTCACATACTGTCTGTGAGGTTCATCTGTTCAATAACTATTTTTTTTGTTATATGTTTTTAAGATTTTTATTAAAAAATATAGCTGACATACAACATTCATCAGTTTCAGGGGTACACCATAGCTATTCCACATTTACATGCCTAATGAAGTGATCACCACAATCAGTTCAAGAATTCTGGGCTAGAAAGGGGTGGGTGCGGAGGGCTCACCCCAGGGGCATACTGGGCGTGCAGGTTGGCGTCAGTCCATGGCAGTCCTTGGAAGCCAGAAAAGGAACTTGTACTTGATTTTCCTGGCTCCTTCATAACCGCTGAGAGGGCCTGGGAACTGGCTCTCTGCTGCCACGTCCCTCTCCCCACTGCTTTCATGAGTCATCTCTGTGCTGTGTGCCACTGAGTGGTGGTGTCTGCTGCCAGACTCTGCTTGCAGTGGGTGCGTTCATACCCCCTGGACCCAAGAGCTGGCACACTCACATGTCCCATCCTATACCCCCTGGAAAAATGGGGAGAACAAGCTCAAAACCTGGCCCAGGCTTTTGAAAGATGGTTCACGCCCCCTGAGACAGAGGAGCTGGGAGGGTCAGTGGTACAGAAGCTTGAGAGATGGAGCCAACGAGCCATGGCCAGGGCCCTGATTTGGTTGCTCAGGACCTGGCCTGGAATCGCTGGGAGAGGGGGTGGAAGTGTCCTCCTGGGCTGCCAAGGCCGTTTTGATTTGTGTGGGTGCAACACAAAGTCAGGAACACGGCAAACCCACCATTCAATGCAGCAGCGATAAAAGATCTGCTGACCAGGTCGGGCTGAGACACAGCAGTACAGTCTGCATCTATGCCAACCCACGGGAAGAGAGCAAGAAGTGTGTTTTCTTCTAGGGAGAGGCTGCAGAAGCGGCTGTGCAGCAGGAGAAAGCATGCCTGCAGGTGAACACTGAGTGACTGCTTCCTCCCTCAGCAGCCCACTACCTCAGATTCCAGAAAAGCATACATTTCGGGGCATCAGAAAGGGCAAGAGAGCTCCTAGGTGCCTTGTTGTA
>NW_017731385.1:5972828-5974663 GCF_001890085.2 Hipposideros armiger
GGTCCCATGCATCTCCTCGTTTTGCCAGATCCTCCCTCTGGAATGCTTCGTAGCCCCACGCCACTCTCTGCATAAGGCACAGAGCTCTCAGCCCACGCGTGGGGCCTCCCGTCACCATCCCACAGTCCCTCACTGACCAGTCTTCACCCAGTGATCCACCGCTTTGCTGAGACCTGGCCTATGTGCTCCTTCTCTGTGCTTGGGAGCAGAGGGCCCCAGTCAGTCCCCTGGTGACTTGCAGCCATTGTCACAGCTCACTGTGGACTTCCCTCAGCTCATTTGAACTGGATATATTTCCACCACCCCACCCCACTCCCACCTTTTTTCTTAAATATGGACTTGAAATCATAGTTTAGTCCTGTTTGTAATCAGAGATGCCACTACCTAAAGATGCATTTGCCCTGCAAAGTAAATATAACACCCATTTTCTGGTAGAGGACATTGAAGTTCAAGACTGTACAGCTAGTAAAGGTCAGAGAGAGTACCCAGACCCAGACCATATGCTCCCTGCCACCCAGGGCACCCTGTGACTTCTCCCCCATTAAATCACAAGACACCGTGTTCTCCAAGTCTTGGGGTTCCCTGCAATAATTGGGGATTCTGCCCCCTCCAGGGGCAAAATTATGTGCACAGACTCCTGACAGACACATACATTTCAGCCATGATTTATTAAATATTGATACATTTCCATGGATAATGGGTTAACTTGTATCTTGTAAAAGTTTCTGATGAAAATATTGTATTTCTGGCAACAACGCGTGTCCATATCAAATATAAAATGTTCCATTTCTTGTGGGCTAAGCCTGGCTCTGGGCCATTAGGCATCTACATTAAATGAAGCATCGTACCATCTTAAGATTTATTCATTTACATGAAGAGACTCCAGGGTGTAACACTTTTAATCTATAAAAAGTACTAAAAGTAACCGTTACCATGGCAACACACCGCCCGCCGTTAGTAGCCTCCAAAGGGGAAGCTTGGGAAATGAGCATTTACAGCCTAATCAAGCCTCCATGGAATGGATTTTAAATCACCGTTAGCACTTGGAGTTTCATTCCGAGGTACAGAAGAAGATCTCAGAGCTTGCCTCCTACACTCACTATTTTCAAATTCAAGGGGAGTATTTCACTGGTGAGTGATTGACAATTGACAATTTTCTATATATATCTGGAGGAACTAAAAAAAAAGGGGCAGCCGGTTAGCTCAGGTGGTGAGAGTGCAGTGCTCATAACACCAACATTGCCAGTTTGATCCCCACATGGGCCACTGAGATGCGCCCTCCACAACTAGATTGAAACAACTACTTGACTTGGAGCTGATGGGTCCTGGAAAAACACACTGTTCCCCAGTAAAATTTAAAAAAAAGAAAGAAAGTAAAAAAATGGAATTGAAAATGCATCTAGATGAGTGAGGCCCACGAATAGCTATGACGATTTGGCAACAGAAGAGCCAAGCGTGGTAGGGCACTCCCCGCTAAGTGAGGTCGCAGCCATAAGACACCGGCTGTGGCAGAGGAAACACAGAGATGGGTCAGCCTGTAGGAGAGCCCACTCACTCCTGCACACAGCCCGGGATGGACACACAGAGCAGCAGCACTTCACACCAGTTGGGAGAAGATAGGGTGTTTGCATCAACGGTTGGGGAAATTATCTCAATAAATGGACAGCATGGAAACCAGTCCCTACCCCGGGCTGTGTAATGAAGGCAAACCCCTGTTGGATTTGGTACCTACCTCTGAAAATTAAAACCATAAAGCAGATACAGAAAGGCGAGGGGAAATGTTTTTGATACTGCTGGTAAAACACACACAAAATTTACCATCTTAACCATTTTTT
>NW_017731385.1:5976753-5983179 GCF_001890085.2 Hipposideros armiger
AACAAGCCTGGGTCAGATTCGAATCCTGCCTCTTCTGAGACATGTGGCCTTGGCCAAGCCCTCCTCCACCCTCCATGTTTTCCTGTCCTGATGTCTACTGGGGCGTAGGCCCTGCCTTGCACAGTTACTCTCTGCTAAGAGCTGAATGTGGAGGACTTTTCAAATGGACACATACTGGCCATCAGAGAGATGATTTTACGGTTATCAACCAAAAACTTGCAAGCCACACCAGACTTGGATTTGAAATGGCTTCACATTGAAAACTCCCATGTCACTGCTTCTTGGCCTCCCCTGAGACTGCCAAAGTGACATCACACCTCCACCCCCTGCATGGAAGGCCAGCAATAGGGCAAGCTTCAGGACTGGCTTGATCCCAGCCCTCCAGGTCCCCCAGGGCTGTGGCCCAAAGTGTCTGCCGCATCCTCACTGCCCCACACAGTGATGTCCAGAGGAAGTTTATTGCTCTCCCAAAAGAAAAAGAAGATCTTTCCCGGAGGGCCCAGTCAACTTCTCAGCTGCCCGTTAGCCTGAATTGGGTCTTATGCCCATCTCTGAGCTGATGTAGGGCAAGGAGAATGGGTCACCCTCTGACCAACCACCTCCCAGGTCTGGGGTAAAATCTGTTTCCCCTGAGGCTCATGGGCGCTTCCATGGGGGTGGGGGGAACTGCACAAAGTCAGAGCCCTATTAGGAAGGAGGAAGCAGTGAATGGAATCTACATCCGCATAGAAGCATCTGGATAAAGGTTCACAGCAGTATGTCCAGTATGCCGCCTATTTTTGTTTCAAAAACCCCAGAAAATTATATATATTTGTGTATGCATAAAATGTACTTGGAAGAATAAATAAGAAACTGTTCATGTGGCTGCCTCATGGGAAGGACCCAGCTATCTGGAGACAGGGTTGGGAGAGAAACTTGTCACTCTATACTCATTTATAGCTTTTCAATTTCGAACCATGCAAATATATGGCTGATTCAAACAATTCATGAATTAAAATTTAAAAATAAAAATGCCCTTGCGGAGGCACGAAAGTGTGATGGGACATGGGCACTCCAGGTCGGGACCCTTTTGAGGATTTTGCTCCTAAGCTGAAGCTATTAAGTTGAAGCTATAATATTAAATTGAAGCTTACTTACCCATCCAAGGACCACTCAGTAGATAACTATTGGGTCAAATAAACACACACACACACACACACACATTCACGGGAAATCTTTTCCTAACTGCTTAATAATCTCAACTACAGTCTCCACCTCCGATGGGAGGGAGGGAGTCATTTTTGTACTCAAGCAGAGGGACGACAGGCCCCCTTCAATTCACAGCCTCCAAAGCACCGGTGCTCAACTACTATCCCCAAAGAGACTCTCGATAATATCTGGAGACGTTTTTGGTTCAGATTTAGGGGTGCTACAAGTATATTGTGGGTAGAGGAGGATACTACTAAGCATCCTACATTGGACAGAACTGCCCCCACAAAGAATTCTCCTTCCTGGGGTGGCCAGGTGACTCAGTTGATTAGCCCCCACAAAGAATTATCCTTTCTGGGGTGGCCAGGTGACTCAGTTGATTAGAGTTCTGAGCAAGAGGGTTGCCAGTTCAATTCCCACATGGGCCAATGAGCTGCACCCTCTGCAACTAGATTGAAGACAACGACTTGAGCTGAGCTGCCAGTGGGCAGCTGGATGGCTCAGTTGGTTAGAGCGCATGCTCTTAATAAGGTTGCTGGTTTGACTCCTGCATGGGATGGTGGGCTGTGCCCCCCGCAACTAGATTGAAAACAGAAATGGCGACTGGACTTGGAGCTGAGCTGAGCCCTCCACAACTAAGACTGATGGACAACAACTTGACTTGAAGCTGATGGCTCCTGAAAAAACGCACTGTTCCCCAATAAAAGTTAAAAAAAAAAGAATTATCCTTCCCAAAACATCAGTGGTGCCACTGTGGAGAGACCCCCCACTCCAAGGCAACAAGAAAAGAGCCTATGAATCAAGCTCTCGGCGGCCACCATTTAATAAAGTACCTGTGTTTGGAATTGCCCCTTGTCTTACTCCCAGCTGACAACTCTTACTAGAGCTCTGACACAGAAAAGGAAGCAATTTGGAAAGTTGTGACATCCTGGAATAAGTGAAACTCCCGGGTTTCATGGAGTGGGGACATGGATCTCCTAGCCAAAGGGACGTTTGTTCCATTCACTTGAATGGAATGTGATAGCCCACTGAGCTGCTACAGCCGTGTGCTGAGCATTCTTCTAACGTGTATAAATACATCTAATCTTTACGACAGTGCTATGAGGTAAGCACAGTATGACCTCCACCTTACGGGTGAGGCCCAGGTAGGGAAAGTTACACAGGTAGGGAGTTGTTGAGGTGCTACCTGATCCCTGGCCATCTGGTCGCAGAGCCCGAGTGACTAACCACTGTCCACCTCCATACACCCGAACCATGACTCACCTCTGTGTATGCTTGTGAGCACCATACATCGCCAAGAGGAGACACTGCCAAATTATCCTCCAGAAAGATTTTTCTGATATCTTTTCCAATGAATAAGACATGGGAGTGACTGTTTCCCCACATCCTCCCTCCCCAACACTGGCTATAATGAAGTTTTAAAATCTTGTAGTCAACCATAATTACGTCTACATTTCATCTCCTACCTAAGAATGAAGTTCTGCATCTTTTCATGTGTTTATATTTGTTCTTTGTATTTCTTTGTCTATGAGAAACTTACCTATTCTTCTATTGTTTTTTTTATTATTATTCTTTTCTTAAGGACTTAAAATAGTTCTTTGTTCATCAGGAACACTTAACCTTGACCATTGTTCATCATGTATCACAAAGATTTTTACCCAACTTTATCTTTTGTAGCTTTTATTGTGCTTTTCCTTTTCTGTGCAAAGGAGCTTAATTTTTCTGTGCTCAGATTTAGTCATCTTTTCATAGTTGGATTCTTGAGTCTTATGTCATCCTTAGAAGGTTCTTCCCTATAAAACATTTTTTTAACCCATTTCTTTCTTATAGATTCTCATTGTGGAACTCTAATCTTCAGTCCATCTGAAATTAGTACACTAAATTTGCATGTGCTGTGTATCTTAACATGATAAAAACCACAAATAGAACATTTGTATATTCTTAGCATAATGCAGATTTCTGTTGAGGTGATGCTGTCTTTTGAGATTCACCAAAACATTGACTTGAATCCCCATGATGCACCCAACACCCTTCCAAGACCTCTGTGGGCTCCAAGGGCTAGTCCTGACTCTCTGCCCAGGCTGAACGCTTCGTCTTCTATGTCCCCCAACCCTCACTGTATTCTGCTCTCTGCTTCGTCAGCCAGACAAGGAACTCAACCTACCCTCTCTCTTTGGTTTTCCGCACAGCCCCTCGCGCCAAGCTGACCTTTCTATAGGGTCAGGGTGGGAGGCGGGGCTTCCTGCTGCAGCACCCACTAGAAATTAAATGTTAGACGTGCCATGTTCTTAGAAGTCCTTTCGTCAACTCACCAGGTGGGACTTTCTCCCTGGCTCACTTCTCCAAGAGTCTACCATTTGCTCAACCACACACATGCCATTTTGCTTCCCTCCCATCTTATTCTCCTTCCCTGAACTTGTTTAGTTTTCGTACCAAGTACAGTTTCCTTGTTGGGCGTTCCAGGGCAACCCACTCCCTCAGGGCTTTGCTTTCCACTCAAAATAGTTTTGAAATGGAGAGACCATTCCATCACTGAACATACCCTGGTACTATCTATTAGCATAATCAATCATTCTTTCTGCTACATGAGTGTATGCAAGTCTTTCCAGCAATGCAAATTGAATGTTTCAAATGGCTTCATCGAATTGATGAAGATGATCATAAGGCTTTTTATTCTCAATCACTAAAGAATAGAGTTCCCAATCAAGGATCCTTCCATTTTTAAATTAAGCCTTGCTGAATCCTATTGCGTTTCCTATAATGCCTTGTCTTTAAGTTATGTGTTGGAGATCTGTAACTAAATCCATCAGTAAGATTTCAAAGTCAAGAGTGGTGCGTGCACACGTGTGTGAGAGCATCTGTATCAGGGTTTAGAAGCCATCATGCATTTGGATATTGTGTTCTCTGTCTTTGCGTCTTCATCTTATCATGTCTTCAAAATGCCCGTCAGTGTCTCCTGCTTCTGATGAGNAAAAAAACCTTAAATGTTTAGCTCAGTTTATTAATATGTATAGCTTCAGATCCATGATTTTCTTTGGCATCCAGGACAAAATACTGCCCAAGAAGTTGCTGATGTGAGATTCAGTAATCCACTCACAATGTAGTCACTTCCGCTTCCCGTCTGTTATTTGCCTGGAGATAAAAATAGAGCAAAGAGCTGCTTGTTGTGTTTATTTAGTGTGTTATAATTAAAACGGTGGTGAGTTCTGCAGCTTCGTTTTGCAGAGGCTGCGAAAACCTTTTTTCGGTTTGGTTCAAGCAGACTCACACTTGAACCACACTGAGCTGGTTAGCGTTTCTGGACCTAAAAACGAAACTCAGATTAAAATCAAAATGCAACCACACCATGTAGAAACAAAAGGGTGTGTGCCACATGTCCAGGTGACACTTTCATACATCAGCTGAAGCTCTGTGACGATATTTGCGACCAAGGCTGTTATTGCTCACACGTGCGTTTTTCTTAACTTTTGATTGAGGTCAGGCCAGACCCCTAACCCCATCACGAATTTCACTCTCACCTTTAGGATTGAATTCTTTTTAGATTAACCGAATCTTTATAAGAAAAAAAGGGGGGAAAGAAAAACTTGACAGCGAGAAGAGGTCACTAAAGGGTATTCACTGTATTTGCCACCAGAGTTTTGGAGATGGTGGGAGAATGTTTATCATTTTGGGGCTGTCTTCTAGAGCACCCCAATGACCATCTTGGGGAATCTTCCATCAGACCCTTCTCTCCTGCGCCAGGGCAGGCTGGCACGTTGGCTCCTGAACGCTGAATCCTGAGGCTATGATGCAAGGACCTGCGCAGGGTCGGAGGTCATCGGTCGAATTGTCGTCATGGCAGCAGCCTCAGTGACCACAGCTGTATCCAATGAGGCTCTTCTTGACTCTTTTCAACTTCCTGACCCTCCAGAGCTCCCTGGTCCTGCTGCTCTGGAGGGCAGCGGGGGCACTCGGTGCATGTTCGTGGATGTGCATGCCTTGAGCCAGAGTGGCCTGGGCTTTGGAAGAAAGTCAGCAAAAGTAACCTTGATGTGGAAACAAGCCTGGGTCAGATTCGAATCCTGCCTCTTCTGAGACATGTGGCCTTGGCCAAGCCCTCCTCCACCCTCCATGTTTTCCTGTCCTGATGTCTACTGGGGCGTAGGCCCTGCCTTGCACAGTTACTCTCTGCTAAGAGCTGAATGTGGAGGACTTTTCAAATGGACACATACTGGCCATCAGAGAGATGATTTTACGGTTATCAACCAAAAACTTGCAAGCCACACCAGACTTGGATTTGAAATGGCTTCACATTGAAAACTCCCATGTCACTGCTTCTTGGCCTCCCCTGAGACTGCCAAAGTGACATCACACCTCCACCCCCTGCATGGAAGGCCAGCAATAGGGCAAGCTTCAGGACTGGCTTGATCCCAGCCCTCCAGGTCCCCCAGGGCTGTGGCCCAAAGTGTCTGCCGCATCCTCACTGCCCCACACAGTGATGTCCAGAGGAAGTTTATTGCTCTCCCAAAAGAAAAAGAAGATCTTTCCCGGAGGGCCCAGTCAACTTCTCAGCTGCCCGTTAGCCTGAATTGGGTCTTATGCCCATCTCTGAGCTGATGTAGGGCAAGGAGAATGGGTCACCCTCTGACCAACCACCTCCCAGGTCTGGGGTAAAATCTGTTTCCCCTGAGGCTCATGGGCTCTTCCATGGGGGTGGGGGGAACTGCACAAAGTCAGAGCCCTATTAGGAAGGAGGAAGCAGTGAATGGAATCTACATCCGCATAGAAGCATCTGGATAAAGGTTCACAGCAGTATGTCCAGTATGCCGCCTATTTTTGTTTCAAAAACCCCAGAAAATTATATATATTTGTGTATGCATAAAATGTACTTGGAAGAATAAATAAGAAACTGTTCATGTGGCTGCCTCATGGGAAGGACCCAGCTATCTGGAGACAGGGTTGGGAGAGAAACTTGTCACTCTATACTCATTTATAGCTTTTCAATTTCGAACCATGCAAATATATGGCTGATTCAAACAATTCATGAATTAAAATTTAAAAATAAAAATGCCCTTGCGGAGGCACGAAAGTGTGATGGGACATGGGCACTCCAGGTCGGGACCCTTTTGAGGATTTTGCTCCTAAGCTGAAGCTATTAAGTTGAAGCTATAATATTAAATTGAAGCTTACTTACCCATCCAAGGACCACTCAGTAGATAACTATTGGGTCAAATAAACACACACACACACACACACACA
>NW_017731385.1:5988065-6006910 GCF_001890085.2 Hipposideros armiger
AAAAGCCTTACCGATCTCATGAACAGTTGATTGACACCTGTTTTGTATGTTATAGGTATTATATACTGTATTCTTATAATAAAGTAAGCTAGAGAAGAGAAAATGTTATTAAGAAATCATAAGGAAGTAAAGATACATTCATAGTATTTATAGAAAAAATTCCACGTATAAATGGACCCATGTGGTTCAAAACTGTGTTGTTCAAGGGTCAGCTGTATTGTATTGAATACACTTACTGCGATATCTACTATTTTGTTTTTTTTTTTTGCTATAATAGTCTCTTGAAACAACAGTTGTGAAGGCCTCTTCTCTCCCACACTAAGTTGATTTGGGGTTTTTTTAAAAGTCTCTTTGCGCATCATCCTGCTCTAACACTGCCCTAAGTCACTCCTTTATTTCCCTATTATATTTCTCATATCTGCATCTATTTTATCTCAACTCAGTTACCACAGGGCCGGCCGAGTGGCTCAGTTGGTTAAGAGCTCGCTCAAGAGTGTGAGCTTTGAGCAACTGAGCAACAGGGGCGCCGGTTCAACTCCTGGCCCTAGCTGAGCTGCCGCTGAGCTGCCAACAGGTGGCAGGATGGCTCAGTTGGGAAAAAAAAAGTATCAATTCAGTTACCACAGGAATTTCTCATATGCTCATTGTTCTGTTTGACACTACACGTTGGGGTCAGGGGTCAGAATCTGGTTGCTATTAGGAAAGCTTCCTAAGGCCAGCACATGCAGGGATGCGGGACTCTTCCTTTTATGGAAGAAGAATGTAGTCAGAATTTGACGGACCCGGAAGCCTTGAACTTGTTTGTTTTTGGAGTCAGGTACGCTGGCCATAGCACCGTTTTTAGAGTAAGGTGAGCACCAGCAGTCTCGTGTGAGGGTGTCATCTTAAGGGGGACCCTGGACGTTCCCCTTTCTGATTTTCCATTCAGAGTGTTGATGAATCCAGACTCTGCAGGACTTCCTGCCGTCTTTCCTGTTGAGCTCGTCCTCTGTTGAGAGAATGGCCATGACTTCATTAGGCTGTGGTATCCCATGCAGTGCACTAGACAGAGCGGCCTTTCTTCCCACTGGAAGTTTCCAAAGGCAGCCACAATTCTAGAACGAGGAGCTAAAGCACATGGGCCAAGGCTACTGTTCTAGATTACAAATTCAGAAAGATGTTCAAAGAACTGACTGGCCAGGGTTAAAGGTGTGGGTGCAGCATTTGTCTCCACTGGCATTGGCCAGATATCTTAATGGGAGCTCTCCCCAAATTCTGAGTGGGACAATTCTTTGTTCAGAACTCTCCCACACATTATCAGACATTTAGGATCCCAAGCTTCCAGGAACCAAATAGCTGTAGAATTTCCCTGTTACTGTGGCAACCAAGAGCGCCCTCTATATACAGCTGATGCCCCTTGGAGGTGGCACCTCCTGCAATTGAGATTTACTAGCTGTACCCTAAGGAGTGTGAATGAATGATTTCAGATGTTCAGTGCAGGTTTCATGGGTGTAATCAATTCTTTAGATCCAAAGCTACATTTTAAAACTTTTGGTGAATTAGTAGGAATACCAGATCCGACTGTAACATGCTAGGCTTCTCCCTTGTAAGCTCTTAGTTTTTACAGCCTTTCTGCAGGAACTGTGGTCCTCAGCCCAGCAGCATCTCCGTCACCTGGAAGCATGTTAGAAATGCAAAATATACTGAATAAAACTGTACTTTGACAAGACCCCCATGCAATCCATATGCACACAAAAGTTGGAGACGCGGAGCTTCAGAGAATCTTGTGACAGCTTCTGTAGCTAGACTTTCTCGCCCTCAATGGCACTGCTGATTTTGATTTCAACCCCCAACTGTATAGACCCCGCCGACTGGCACTTTCCCACTGTGAGGAAAGTAGAAATGTCTCTATCAAAGAACCACCGAATTCCTCCCCAACCGGGGCTCCAACAACATTGCCCGAGTTATCTTGTCATGATGAGAAAGCCAGAACGTCAGGTGATCTTAATTATCACTGTCACAGTCTGTGACAGTCTCATACAGTCTGTGACCCACTGGGTCTGGTGTGGTGCCAGGTCGGCTGACGTTTTTGGATAAAAGCCGGACTCCTTGTTCAGGAGTGATGCTGCCTGGTGTTATCCACCTTTCCCAATGGTTGCTGTGATTTTTTTTTTTTTAACCAGGACTTTTTCCCAGTCTGAAGAAAACCCTACTGGAATATTCATGCACTACAATTTTCTATCATTGGCAGAAACACTAATCCTAAAGGCCCCAAGTCCACAACTGTCCAAAGGGAACACATGAATAGGGGATTGTGTCTCTGTGCAGCCAGCAGGCTTCTAGCATAAAAGGCCAGTTGTGCCAGCTACGCTCACCATCAGCTGACTCTGCTGGACGCTGAGCACCAGTGGCTCTTGAACCTGCCTGCTCCTGTCTGCAGCTGGCTCAGCAGTGAACTTGGGCCAGTTACATGTCCAAAGATACCCTGGGTCCCAGTCTGCTGGGCCCAAGCGCGTATCGCTTCTTTGTCAGTTATGAGTACCTAACTCATCCTTGCCCAGAAGTCAGCAAACATTTTGCAGGTTGTCAGCAAAGAAAATGGTGGGCAATCCTGCAAATCTGACCTGGGTTTATCTTTTTTTCCTTCAAATCCCAGATTGTTGGTTCCTAGCAAAGCAGGTTTTCAGGACTATTTAGATGAATGATGGGGTGGGGTTTTTTGTTTGTTTGTTTTTGTTTGTTTTTGCAAGGTCATTTTTAAATTGTGGCAAAATACACCTAATAAAATTTACAACTTTAACTATTTTATAAAGTACAATTCAGAGGCATTTAGTCCATTTACATTGTTGTACAACCTTCACCACTGTGTAGTTTCAGAATTAATTTTGAAGAAGAGTTCTGCAATTCCAACAATCTTCTATCCTCTATTACATATTTAGAAAAATTTGTGTTTTTCTCACTTTTCTGTGCACAACCAGGATACACTTGAATGATCTAAGTTTGAAGATCTTTTCATGCCATTTGTGCACTAGAGATAAAAGATAAGTGTACAGAAATATATAGAACTAAATGTATACAAAGGACTATTTTTGATTTACTAATAGTCTATATTATCTCTTTATTATTACATATAAACATTGTTTTTTTCTATACATAGCCTTTTTACTAAGCCTCAAAAAAATCTAAGCAAGTTCAATAGAAACAAAAGAGGAAAGTCATTAATTATATGTGTGCAATTTTTCATAATTTCAAAGCAACCATCCCATTAATTTTAATGGTTTAAAAAACATTACACACCAATGAATATTTTTAAAGTCCTTAGCTATATGCTGAGATAAATACTTTGTTCCTTTCATATATCCTCAAGTGTACTTCTATATATAAAACAAACACACACACACACACACACACACACACACATTTCAAAACTTCAATAGGAGGCTTGTTACTTGGAGGCAAGAGACCAAAATATTGGCACCAAAAAATTGTTGTCAGGAAAATTTGGGGTTGTTGTCTTAATAATGTAAGACATGATTAAGGCTGTTCGTGACCCCTGGTTGTGGGCTGATAAGGCTGTGATTAACTCCTCATTCTTTTTATTGGTCATAGCTTTTTATTATTCTTATCTTTTTATAGCCACCTTCCCCAATGAGTAAAAGCCTCATCATAATTTGGGGTCTGAGGCACCTTCTTACATAAGTACCATTCACAGGAAATTATTCTTTTTTTTTTTAAAGATTTTATTGGGGAACTGGGGGAGGGGACCAGCATTGGGGAATTGGGGAAGGGGAACAGACAAGTTGGTGTCCTTTTTGTTCTTCAGTCTAGTTGTGGAGGACGTCGCTTCACTGGCCCAAGTTGGTATTATCATTGCGCTCATGCCAGCTGCTGGCAGCCCCACTGCAGCCTACGCCATTGCCCGTGACTCGCGGCAGCCCAGCTCCAGGTCGAGCTGTTGTTCACCATCTTAGCTGTAGAGGGAGCAGCATCACTGGCCCACATGTGGGATCCGAACTGGGGCCCTGCTGCTCAGAGCTGGCATCCCAAGCCAACTCCTAACCAGTGTGCCACTTGGCCGGCCCAGGAAATGATTCTTCAAGCAGTCATACATGCTTGCTCCCTAGTTTTCATTTTGGCACACAAAGATCAGAGTTTATTGTATCTGGGCAATTCTTTTTTTGTCAGTTACAACATAACAGTAAATTTTGCCTTTAGCTTTTCTCAGAATTTTTGTGTTCCTGCTCCCCACTTACATTGTCTGCTGAATACCAACTATAGAAGACACTACATTTAGACAATTATTTTGGTAAACAGTGAATAAGTTATGAAAAAGTCAGGACAAGATCCATGTCAAGCACTGAATTTCCACAAGTTCAAACTGAACAGTTAAGCCAGGCTCATGTTTAATACACTTACAGTAAACAACCTACTTATTTCCATCATCAGGTATTTTTAAACTTTCAATAATCTATGACATACTTTCTTCTTAAACACTCTATGAGTTAGGGGTGTATACACACAAATACATGTTTCTGAAAATCATTAATTGGGATAGACCAGTAAAGAAGTTGGGAGAGGGCGGCCGGATGGCGCAGTTGGTTAGAGCGCATGCTCTTAACAAGGTTGACAGTTCGATTCCCACATGGGATGGTGGGCTGTGCCCCACAACTAGATTGAAAATGGTGACTGGACTTGGAACTGAGCTGTACCCTCCACAACTAAGATTGAAAGCCAACAACTTGACTTGGAGCTGATGGGTCCTGGGAAAAACACATTGTTCCCCACTAAAGTTTTTTAAAAAAAGTTGGGAGATGTTAAGCCTTGAGCCAAGTAGACTGTGTTAAGATACCTGAATCTGAATATGGTCAGCCATATTTAGAAGGAAATAGGGCTCCTGTGAGTGGCCCCTGAAGGCCGGTATCTGACTTGGGGAGAGGTCCAAGAAAGACAGCCTCAGCTTCACAAATGGAAGATGTTTCTAGAATTTAGAGTTGTTCATCAATAGAATCGGTCACCTTCTGAGGTGGTCTGTCTCATGAAATGCTCAGAAAGATTGTGAAAGCAGTTGTGTTGATTGTTGATTGCCTTAGCTCCCTTTAGATGTCACTTGTCTTAATTAGCCAGGGAGCTAAAGGGACAGCCTGAGCAGCAAGGGTATTGCCGATTGTGACATAGAGGGGGCCTCAGAGAGGGCTTGGACTCAGTTTTTTGCTTCTATCTGTGAGGTAATTTGTTTCAAGGATGACCAAATCAATCTGTCCCATCCTGTCCCTTGCTGTCCCATCTTGTATGCCCTTTTACAAAGTGACATTACCGACACAGAGGTTCCAGGCAAAATATTGAAAGTGCAGGCAACCTACCGAATGGAAAAAAATAATTTCAAATCATATTAGGTCATCAGACAAGACATGACGCATTTTTGCAATGAAAAACAGAAAAGAAAGTCATGACTTTTCCGACAGCCCAATATATCTCTGGTAAGGGGTTAATATCCAAAATATAGAAAGAACTCATCCAACTCAATAGCAAAAAACAATTGGATTAAAAAAATGGGCAGAGGACCTGTATAGACATTTCTTCAAAGAGGACATACAGATGGCCAATAGACATGTGAAAAGATGCACAAAGTCAGGGAAATGCAAATCAAAATCACAGTGAGATATCACCTTACACCTGTTAGAGTGGCCATCATCAATAAATCAACAAACAACAAGTGATGGTGAGGATGTGGAGAAAAGGGAACCCTTGTGTACTGTTGGTGGGATTGCATGTTGGTGCAGCCACTATGAAAAACAGTATAGAGGCTCCACAAGAAATTAAAATTAGAACGACTATATGACCCAGCAATTCCACTTCAGGGTATTTATCCGAATAAAATAAAAACACATAAGACACAGATTTCCTTTCCTCAATAGCATTGTCCACACAAGGCATGTGCATATAAAACAGACTAGAACAAGTGGGGTCACCTCGAATCCCCCATCTTTGTTCTTGAAAAGTTCCTTGACCACATCTACCAGCTCAGACTCCAGCCTTCCACCCAGCTGTTAGCCCTCCCTTCCGTCTTCCTCCTTCTCCATCCTCCATCCTCAAATTTCTATCCATACCTTTGGAGAACTCAGCTCTGGGACTCCATTTAAATACTCAGAGACTCTAAGCTGGAGTCAGTCACACCCTTCTCTCTCTCTCACTAGTCTGTTAGGAGAAGAAAGCCATAGAGAGATTTCTTTCTTCACTGATATGAATTATGCTGCTGCCTTCCTAAGAAGGCAAGAGTAAGGATGGATAATTCGGGCTGTATTTTTTCCCCCTTTTCCCATTACTTTTAGATAGCACTAAGTAAAAGCAGCCGTTTAGATCATAATATTGAGGACTACACTAGAACTCATTAAGAAAGATAAGGTGCTGAGAACCTGAAGTTTCATTCCACATGACATTTAGTACTATTTTAGCCTTTTTAGATTAAGACTATAAAGAAAATAATAAAATCTAAAATTGAGATAAATATCTACTATTAAGGACAAAAATAGGATGGAATGGAAAAAGAGCTGAGATGCTCCAAGCTCACCACCCACACGCCTTAGATAATCGCTCCCCTCTGGCCGTTGACTTCAGTAACTAAAGAGCTGAATACATCCCAAATTGGAACAAAACTTTTTTTAAACCACTGGCTGGTGTGCTTATTTTAATTATACAATTTTAATTACAATATTTAAAGCTAGTTAGGGCTGTATAATTTAGACATACTTGTAATTTTGACCTATTTAAAGATGTAGATATAAAATGCATTGTGTCATTAGACAAAATCGTTGAAAAATTGCCAAAATGGTTCTTGATATTTCAAAAACTAAGTACAAACTATAAACGGGGAAGATCAGTAGATTGAACTAGGTGAAAATATAAAACTTCTAGGCACAATGAAAAAAGTGAGAAGTCTGTAAATTAGGAGAAGACATTTGCAACACATATAACCCTCAAGGGATTAATTCAGGGAGTGTATGTGAAGATATCAATAAGAAAAAGACAACGCAATAGAAAGTTTATCAGAGACAAATGGGCAATTCACAAAAGAGGAAACAGGGAAGGCTCAATTCCACTAATAACCAGGAAAATGCAAGTTACAGCTACAATGGGATTTCACATCTTAAGCAGATTGGCAACGAGTAGAGAGTCTCACATCAAGTTCTCGCTGACTGTAGGACCATCTGTGGTAGGGGTCACTCTAGTGGGAGTGTATGGTGAACAATCTGGAACTTTCTATGGAAGATGGAAATGTGCACATCTCATGACCGAGCAATTACACTCCTAGATCTAGACTTAGGGAGCTTTTTAACCTTTGTAAAACATTTACTTTACTGAAAGAAAAAAAAAAGTATTTAGCGTATTTTTTGAAACTCGGAAAAAATTTTAAATCACCTATAATCTGATTGGGGGCTCCAGCTGGTCCTAACAGGTTAGTCTACCCTCATATTTATGCCTGCAACAAACGCATACCTCCTTTTCTAATCTTTCGGTCCAAATTCCAGCTTCCACTCCCTAGAGACTGAAGCCTCCATCTGTTTTCATAAGAGGGGGGTCTAGCCCTTTGGGCCTCTGAGTCCTGTGTTCACAAGACAAAGTCTAGGCTTTAGGATCTCATTTCTGCAGAGGCTTCAGCCTGTCTTCTAGTCTGATGATCACCAATGAATGGGGATCCTGACCTTGAGTTTCCTTTTCAGCCTTCCCACCAACCAACTGGCGCCCAGCTTGGCCTACAGGCTCTGCAATCTATTATTATCAGTCCATGTATTTATTTTTATTGATGGGTTACCATCTTCATAATTTTTCAGTGCACAGTTGAGTAGTGTCACGTACATTCATATCGTTGTGCATCCAATCTCCAGGACTTTTGCCCCCTACAAACTGAAACTCTGTCCCTAAAAAATAATTCCCCATTCCCCTTTCCCCAGCCCCCAACAACCACCATTCTACTTTCTGTCTCTATGATTTTGACTACTCTATGTACCTCCTGTAAACAGAATCATGATAAAAGAAACAAATCATGACAAAAACCAGTTCCTTTGTGGATAGCCTTTTTGTCTCTTGTAATATCAGCTTTCCTAGAGGACCTATTTTTTTTTTCCTTTGGGATTGCGTGGGGCCTCTGGAAGCATTCCACACACAGCCGGGGAAGCTGGTGCCCACTCACATGCTCGCTGGTGCTGACCTGTGTCACCCTGGCTGAGGGATGACTCAGGTAAAGGCAAAGTGTTCCCCTTACACTGTCCAGTGAGTCCAAATGTATTTATTTTTCCTCTATGGTGTTCTGAACCTTCTCCCCTGAACTCCTGGACTCCACAAACGCTCTTTCATCCATGGTGATAGTCTAAAGCAGTGTTTTCCAGGCTGCAGACCGCAGCCAAGGGGACTGGAGCCGGTCAGAGGCCACAAGGGGACCACAGCTGGGACCGAGGTCTGTCCGCTATTACTTGATGCACGGGTGGGCGGACTCCACCCAGGCCCCGTGGCATACGGTGCTGGGTCTCACAAAGGCACTTTGGCCTGTGGGTGAATGCCAAATTGTTGTTGGGGGAATACAGGGGTGGGGAACATCTTACTTGGTCATCTTGCTGATGTAACTCCTCAATACTTAACTTTGAAAACGTCCAATGCCTTTTAATATTTCCAATTCTATTTCATTTCATTGTTTGAAACGTGGCTGAGGACCACCCCATTACTTTCATAACCCACTCACAGGTTGTGACCTGCAGTGTGAATAGCACTATTCTACATTCTATATTATGATTTCTGTACTTTGATTTATCACTTTCGTACTGTACCTATGAAACGTCCCAGGGAGCCTGGTGTACTGAAGTGACAGTGTCTCCTGCGTCCCCTCCCAGATGCTACCACTCCGTTTCACCGTTATTTTAGTGTTCTTAAGTTGTCAGTGCTTATTATATATAGTTTCAGTCTGTTCTGTAGCCCTAATTGAGCCTCTAGATTAATTATTAAAAATAAACTTAGTAAGAGAGTATGAGTATTAATTATTGCAGACATAGTAGTGTGGTTATGCCCACAGAAAAGGAAATGGAATGGTAGCTTTCCAAATTCCTATTAACCAGACAAGAGTGCACCAAGTATCCAAGTTCAATGGGTTCTCTTGATTTCTTTCCGGCGTTCTCTTCCTTCATCCAAGGCATCTCCAGCCCCCTTCCTTTCTGTCCTAATGTGGTCCTCTTTCTTGAATTCCCTTTTTCCCTGACTGGACACCTCGAGTAACATCTTTTGTGGGCTGGGTGTGTAATCCAACTTTCCAAATGCTCGCATGTCTGCAATGACTTAATTTTGGCCACGCTGGATTTAGAGTTTCCCCTAAGAATTGTGCGGCATTGCTTTGTTCTGGCAACCAGTGTGTTGATGAGAGATCTGATGTCTTCTGAGTCTTACTCTTCCGAATGTCACCTTTTTTGCTATTTAGAAACTATTGGGATCCCCTCTTGTCTTTGGAATTTCTCCAGGATGTATTCAAGATATGACTCTGTCTGCATTCATCCTAATCCTGTACTGAGCCCTTGCGATCTGAATACCGTCTTTCTTCAGTTTTATTCAGAAATAAAACTAGTCATTGTATTTCTTTATGGTTTTATTCCCTCTGCTCACTGTTTCTACAAATCCTATTTGATAAATGTTTAGTGGCCTGGAACTATCCTCATGTCTCTTAACTTCTCAGATTTCCCTTGTTCTATGTCTCAACAGATGTCTTCTCCAACTTGGTCTTGGCCATGGCCATTCAATCTATCCCCTAAGTGTTCAACTTGGAAATCATATTTTAATTAGTAGGAAGTCTTTCTTGCTCTCTGGTTGATGCTTTTTCAGAGCAACCTATCTTATTTTTGTGGATGTGTATCCAATCTAAGTTTTCTAAGGATTCTAATTAAAATTTTTAAATTCTTATCTTTTTCCTGAATGATTTTTCTCCAAGTTGGCTATTGGGCTGATTCACCTTGGTCTTTTTTTATATATATTTTTTTGTTGTGGTAAAATATTCATAACATAAAATTTACCATTTTAACCATTTTAAGTATATGACTCAGTGGCATTAAATACACTCACATTGTTGTGTAGCGATCACTGCTATCGATCTCCAGGATTTCGTCATCATTTCAGACTGACACTCTGTCCCCATTAAACACTAATGCCCCCCCGCCCCCTCCCCCCAGCCCCTCCTAACCGCTATTCTACTCTCTGTCTCCATGAATTTGACTACCCTACTCTATGTACCTTATATAAGTGGCATCACACAACATTTGTCCTTTTGTGTTTAGCTTAATTCACTTAGCATATTGTTTTCATCACTTCGGCCTTTTTAATGCTGCTGGTTTCCATACAGTGTCTAGTGTTCTTGGGTGGTTATGAATGAATGATCAGGATGAATAGGGATGGGAGATGCAGTTTCCCACAGGACTCTGTGTCCCTAGGAGGCCAGAGTGTGGCCCCTGAGCCCGTGGACAGGGGCATTACCCAACAGTGGGTGTGGTGAAGGGGACCAGCCTGGAAACTCCACACTTGGCCAAGTTATGAGGTGTTTATTCTGGACACGGAGTCCTGGAGCAGTCTCACTCCATTTGGTCCCCGTGGGTGTGTGATGTAAACATTTTTGGAGTTATCTTATGCCCTGCTTGTCTTGCTCTGATCCCAGTTCTCACACCCAAATCCCCTCTCCAGCCAGGTTGTCTGTCCAAAGGAAGCAGTTCTCAGGCATCCTTCTTCTGCCAGCTTTGCATGTTCCTTATAAATCGGGAGCAAGGGGGGTGTGGGCCCCAGTGACCCCGCTGCTAGGAACGCGGCTCTTCTCCAAGCGTCCTAATGATGGATCCACAGCCCATCCCAGCAGCCTGCTTTCGCTTTTGTCATTAACTGAGTTTGGGGCTTTTACCGTGCTCTTTGGGCTTTTATGCACAGAAAGGAATCCTTCTCGCTACTTGTTCTAGTCCATGTTATATTACTATAGTCACAGAGGTAAAAATCTTGTTTTCCTTAAACATGTAAGCTTAACTTACAGCTCCTATTTTACTAATAAATGTTATCATTTTAATCAAAATTAAGAACAATCATTTCCACTTCTACTGTTTCAGTTAACTCACATATTTAACATATTTACATACTTCACTAATCAAATTCCCTTGGCTATTTCAAAGTACAATTTTAATACCATTGACTGTAAAACATTTCAAATACACCAAGGGAGGATTACAAATGTAAGCAACAAAATCTTTCTAAGCATATTACCCACGGTTGTCAATCTACTAAGTCAGCCTTTTCAATTTTGTAGAAAAAAATCCTTTTAAGCCTTTCAAAAATCATTAAAAAAATTAACGGAGCATATACAGGACATCATAAGGATTCTATTTAAATACAGCTTACATAAGAGGACACTGAGTTTTAGAGATTATAAATTATTCTTTCAACTAAGGAGAACAAGCATGTCAGACCAACTGATGGACGAGGTTAAAAGCTTGGAACAGTGGCCTGAGTGCCTAGTGAGACCTCCCTAGAGGTCCAAAAGGTACAAGGACCCCAACAGCTCAGGACTGGACATCTCATGGGCAGGTTTTGTCTGCCATGGCATTGGCAGATTCCAAATTGATGACTTTCAGTGGAGATTTGACCAATTGTATCAATAAGTCAATTGAAATTAACCAAGTCCTATTTTTGACAATCCAGTGATTAAAAAAAAAATGACCTGCCCTTATATTCATGAGTACTTTCCAGGTCAGCTTTAAATTTCATTTTCTGTAATTCTTGTGTACATGCCTGCACTAAAGCTAAGAAGGTTCGAGTGGAACGTTGAGCCTGTAATCTGAGAAAACTGCTTTCTTTCAAGCATAATAGTTGACTAAGATACCCCATTTCTATATTATGCCACGTAAGTGACTTGTTCTATTTCTTTTCTCTATTCATTAAGACTGTCTTCTTTTTTTTTTCAATTTTATTGGGGAACAGCCATGGTCATTGGTTACACATTGCTTTCATGCTACAATGCCATAGTTGACTCTTTTAAGGAGGGTGCAGCTCACAGTGGCCCATGCGGGGATTGAACTGGCAACCTTGATGTTATCAGCACCACATTCTAACCAACTGAGCTAACCAGTTACCCCCAAGACTAATTTATACACGTCAAAATCTCACATTAACAATCAATGCCTGAGTCTTCCACAAATTTCTAATTTAATTTTGTGTGGCTTAACAAGAATTACTACATGTCCACACTTAGTTTCTGCTATGAAGTTTCTGGTTGGCTTTTTGGGGTTAGTCTGATTCTTGTCTCAGTTTCCTGCTGTGCATTATAGCCACCAACATATTTTTACCTCGGAAATGTCTGCATTCAAAAAAAATTCTCATTTAAAGCTCTAGTAGCTAACACAATGCTTGGCAAATAGTATGTACTCAATAATTATTGACTGGATAGAATGGGTGATTAAATAAATCATTGTCTTTAGTCACTTGTACCTCTGGATCAATTTCCATAATTCACCTATAGACTTTGAAGAGTCATCCAAGTTATTTTTAGAAGGAATTAACATATATGAAATGACAGGCTGAGAATGAGCACACAATGCATGTTTCTTTCATGGCCTATCTGGTTGTCATGAAACTTAATATTTCATATCAACCAGAACATCATTCTGACAATTAGACTCACACTCTGAGCTTCTAACTCCTGATGATGAATATTACAAGATGTTGCCAATATTCTGCAATGGATATTTTACTGTGCAGGAACAAATGTTATAACCAAGGGGTTTTTAATTACCAAGTGATTGTGTCACTAACTCATTTCTGATCCTGTCCCTTCCCACACTTGATTAGTGAGATGGTACCAGCTGTGGCTCTGGGTCAAAAGTAGAAAGCACCAGATGGTGTCATACCTACTTAGAGATACAGGAAAAACAAACGAGTTTCATTTGATGGGGGAGAATAGCGAGTCGACTGTATTACATTAAAACCTTAGATGTGAACGCTGGAATCTGGATCAATTTCAATCATTTAACTATAGACTTGGAAGAGACATTTTAAAATCTCAAAGAAACAATCAGCAATTGTAAAAAAAAATGATCATACTTACGGATGGATGATTAAGACTCTTTATGGCAAAAATTGCAGGTTGCTTACCCAATATCTTCTCTCCTTTCTTCCGTAGTAACAGAACTCAACTTCCATCCAGAGAGACAGGATGCCAAGCTAAAAAAAAACTTTTACTTCCCGGCCTCCTTGCAATGAAGGGTGTCTTCAGTGAATTTAAGTAAAAGTCTTTGCTTGGTGTTTCCTGAGACTCTTTAAAGGGGGGATGACTTGGATGAGAGAAGAGCCTGTTGGCCCCTTTGTCTTTCCTTTTCTTTTTCTTTTTTTTTGTTTTTTAACTGAGCCATCCTGCCACCTGTTGGCAGCTCAGCAGCAGCTCAGCCTGGGCTGGGAATTGAACTGGCGACCCTGTTGCTCAGAGCTCGCATTCTTGAGCGATCTCTTAACCAACTGAGCCACTCGGCCAGCCCTTGTGTTTCCTTCTCTATTTCCCTAAAATGCGGACAAGCTGGCGGGAGCCCTGGGGGCCATCTTGTGATCCGGATGATGGAGAAAACACGCTAAAGAATGCAGAGCGGAGATTAAAAAGTACCTGGACCTCTCACGACTTTGTGGAGCCACCTTACCAACCCCAGACGGCTGACTGCCGCCTTTTTTTTTTTTTTCACATGAAAGGAAAAAAAAATTTCATTTCATTAAGCCATTGTAACAGGTTCTTGATACCAGCACCAACATCATTTCTAATTGACACATCCTAAAATTCTGGATGTTTATTACGTAATAAATTGAAGATCAGTTCACTCATTAGGCAAACATTTACTAAGTACCTACTGTACGTAAGAAACAGGGAAAGGCATTGTAGGGAGATCAAAACTGGATCAGACAAGCTGCTGCCTACCACCTACAATAGTAACGCAAGATAGAAAGTCAGAAGGATCAGAGGACGGGGTGATAAGACATCATCTTAGAACTTCCTGAAGAAGGTAAGGTGTGCAGGTTTTCAACTAAGCAAACTTGGAAAAAATGTCATCACAGTCTGTAGAAGAGAAGAAGAAAGTAGCACGTTTCCTTGAAAGGGAGAGAAATATGATCAATGATTCCTTCTCTGTTTTCTACGTAACTCAGCTGAATGTAAGAACCATGAGAGGCCAAAACTGAAGGATGCCATCGGTTTTGCCAAAGAGACTCCCCAGCGAAGAAATTCTTCATTTCATGTCAGTGGAAGGAAACGATTGAAGCAACGAGACAGCTGTTACTCCCACAAAGTGGGAGCTGAACAATTTAATACTGGAACTGCCAAGAACCAGAATTCATAGGCCTGCTTCTCATCAAAACCACCAATGCAGGAAGTGAAAAGGGTACATGCAGGGATCCCAGAACCTCTGGGTCCTTCTACTACATTACATCCCTGTCCTTATAATACAGAGACAATTTTTCATCATGAGATGTTAGAACAGTGGAAATGAATAGAAGGTCTGAAAGCTTCCAGAGTGGGGGACTCAAACAAGCACACAATGTACTCAGGACACAGAGGGCACTGGGTTTCTCCGTAGCAACCTTGGAAACTAGAAGACAAAGGAGCAGCAACCTACAACTTGAGTCAAATGAGTTTCAACCTCGACTTCCATACTCAATGAAGCAATAAATCAAGGTGATGGCAAAACCATGACTTTTCAGATATGCAAGGTCTTAGAAAATCTAGGTCTCATGTATTCTTCCTTGGGAAGTTATTAGAAGAGATTACCCATCAAAACAAGGAAGTAGAGCCAGCCGAGTGGCTCAGTTGGTTAAGAGCGCGAGCTCTGAGCAACAGGGTCGCCGGTTCGATTCCCTGAAGTGTGAGCTGTGCCAGAGCTGAGCGCCAACAGGTAGCAGGATGGCTCCGCTGGTGAGAATATGTGCTCCTAACAACAAGGTTGCTGGTTCGACTCCCACATGGGATGGTGGGCTACACCCACCCGCAACTAAGATTGAACAGAGCACCTTGAGCTGATCTGACAGGCAGCTGGATGGTGACTGGACTTGTAGCTGTGCCCTCACAACTAAGATTAAAGAACAACAACTTGGCTGTTCCCCTTCCCCAATTACCCAACACTGTTCCCCTTCCCCAATTCCCCAATAAAATCTTTTAAAAAAACCCCAAAAACAAAAAAACAAGGAAGTAAACCAAGAAAGACAGGAGGTCCAGAATATAGGGGCCCCAACATAGAGAAATGAGAATACTCAGGACAACATAAGCCTATAATGGAGGCAGCAGGATGGAGGGCTACTAGAGGGTGGGTCCAGGAAAAACTGAAACTGATGGACGTTGTGTGTCATCTGAGTGCATGGAAAACTATAGTGCAAGGCATTTTACGTGACTGTTGCAGATGTAAGGACACTTAGCCATGGATATTAATAAAATTAAACAAGTTGAAAAACAAGACAGGTAAAATAAAAAAAAACAGTAGGAGAAAGGAAATAGAATCATGGTACAACACGAGGGTCAATATTATACTGTTTTTAAATAGTCGCAATACATAAATATATGGATTTAACCCAAAATGTTGATGGTCCACATGCAAGGATATATATATTTCTTGCCTGGGGCTGCCAGCACTCTGAAACTGGGTGGGAGTAGACAGTTTAACGTCTCAACACGCAATACACAAACTTTCCTGACTTCTCCCCTTTTCGGTCTGAGGTTGCTAAGATCTATAGCAAGAACAAATCTTCTAGCCGTGGAATTGCCTAATTTTATAAATTAAACTTTATAGGTAGGTATGTAGAGGAAAAAAACAGTATATATAAGATTCGGTACTCTCTGAGGTTTCAGGCATCCACTTGGGGTCTTAGAACATATTCCCTGTGGATAAGGGGAAACTATTGTACAAAAAGGCAAGCTTTGCTTTACAGGTTGAGATAGGCCTGATGTTAGTATTGGGCTGTCGGAAAAGTCATGACGCATGTTTGCAACAGATGGCACTAGTTCATTTTTGGAAGTACTAGAGTCATTCGCATCTATGTTATTGCTATGTCATTTGACAGATGACAGTTCTAGCTTCATTCTTAAAAAAAAATTAAGCAATTTGATTGAGTTTTGGAGATTTTACAGCAAGTTGAAGATGGAAGACCAAACTGTGCATTTTTGCCATATTTTACTGTTTTACTTCCATAAAGGGAAGAACGCGCGTCAAGCTTGTGAAAAGTTGCATAAAGTTTACAGTGACAATGCTTTACATGAACATCAATGCCAATGATGGTTCACAAAATTCCGTGCTGGTGATTTTGATCTCAATGACGCTCCTCAGTCAGGGAGGCCCACTGAGGTTGATGATGACAAAATAAAGGCATTGATCAAGTCAAACACACGTTACACGACACGAGAGATTGCAGAAACATTGAACATCTATCATTTAACTGTTCACGACCACCTGAAGAAGCTGGGATACGTAAGCAAGCTCGATATTTGGGTTCTGCATGAACTCAAAGAAGTTCATTTGATGACGTGTATAAACATCTGCGATATGCTCATTAAACATGAGGAAAATGATCCTTTTTTGAAGCGACTGATAACTGGTGATAAGTGGATTGTTGACAACAATGTGGTGTGCAAACGGTCTTGGTGCCAACGTGTAATTCGCCTCAAACAACATCAAAAGCAGACATTCATCAGAGGAAGGTTATGCTCTCAGTGTGGTGGGATTTTAGAAGTCCAATGTGCTATCCATTGCGCTACAGAGCCACGTCAGTGTGGTGGGATTTTAAAGGTGTCGTGTTTTTCAAGCTCCTACGAAGGAACCAAACAATCATTTCTAATGTGTAGTGTCGGCAATTGGACAGTTTGAAAGAGTCCATCATTCAGAAACGTCCAGAGCTTGCTAATTGTAAAGGAGTTGTGTTCCATCACGACAACACGAGACCACACACAAGTTTGATCACCTGTCAAAAATTATTGGAGCTTGAATGGGATGTGTTGCCACACCCACCATATTCGCCTGACCTTGCACCGTCAGACTTCCACTTGTTTCGCTCTCTTCAAAACTCCTTGCGTGGTGTAACATTTAATTCAGATGAGGCTGTAAATCAGCACCTTGTTCAATTTTTCACAAAGACAGGTCCTTCTATGAACAAGGAATTATGAAGCTCACTGAAAGATGGCAAAAGGTTATCGAACAAAACGGGCATGTATCATTGATTGATCTTTGTTCTTTATATAAATAAATGACCTTTGAAAAACATACACAAAATATGTCATGACTTTTCCGACGACCCAATAGTTATATATGGTAGGATACTACCATGGTTTAGTTAGATAATAACCGTTGCTTAACAATATGATTTAAATGTCAGTTATCATGCCATTAACTGTAAGTATAATAAATGCACACAGTACAAATGCATATACTACAAACATGCCGCTAGCTCTTTAGTCCACAAATCACTATGTAAGTAACATGCATGTCATGCCCAGTGGCCAATCACAGCAGTACTTTCAAAGTCCGTGATTCATCTCTGAGCATCCATTATTTTGTTTAGGCACTGACAGCAAAGTGTGCAGTTATGTTACCTCTTTTTCCCCCAGGGATAAACCCACAAAACAGTGTATTTTTACAGGTAACCATATTTACAGGTAACTGAAAGAGGGAACTGGCCATCAAAGGTGAAAGTGCAGAAAACACAAACAAAAAATGATAAAGACGGAAGTGAAGTGAAATTTGAATGAAATATAATTGGAGTTATTTTTTTAAAAATAGGCAACTGTGGGGCTGTTGACATTGCCACCTTTCCAGAGACTAGATATGCAGCCAGAGGAGCTGATTGAATGTGAATTTGAATGAGGAAAGTGGTTGTGACAAAAATGAGGATGTCCCAGTTAAAGGAACTCTGATATATTTCACGACAGTGAAAGAGCAGAGGTTAAATGTTGACACTGATCTGAATGAGTGTTGCCAAGGCACAGAAAAGATGTTCCCTGGGTATGTAACAATTCTACCAGGAGAAGACACACACTGTTCAAGTTACTCTTGATAAGATTTCCTTACAAAGATAGAAAACACCGGAAATCTCTATATTTGTAGTGTTTTAAGTTACATTGTATTCGGTGATCAGTTTTACAAATTTTTTCATTTCCCTATACATTTACAACCATCAGTGAAGAGTTTGGAATGTTTTGACAAATTTTTTAAAGGTCATGGAACAATCTTAATTTTTCTCAATGATTATTAAGATAGTTCTGCATGGTTCATGGTCATTTCCACAGTCCCAAACTATTATGCGGGGACTGCATATACTATATATATGATGTATCATATATATGCACACACATATACACGTGTGTATATGTATATGTGTGCATGTGTACATATGTGTATATATGTGTATACATATGGGTATGTGTATATATGTATATGTGTGCATTCATATATGTGTATGTGTATATCTGTGGATATATGTGTATGCATGTGTATATCCATGTGGGTGTATATGTATATGTGTGCATGCATATATGTGTGCATGCATATATGTGTGTATGTGTATACACGTGTGTGTATGCATGTATGTGTGTGCATGTGTATATGTGTGTGCATATCCATGTGTGTATACATATATACACACACATTATATGTGTGCATTTTGTATACACATCATCTCCAAACCCATCAGGCTAGAACACATAAATGATGGTTAGGAACCAGTGAGTGAATAATGTAAAAAATTATTTTTTTCTGCTCCGGAAACCTGTGGTTGGGATCCTGGCGTATAAGCGGTTGACAATGCGCTCGCGTCACCTGGGAGGAAACTGAGGCCAGCGCGGGGCG
>NW_017731385.1:6007165-6026371 GCF_001890085.2 Hipposideros armiger
GGCGGGCCACGCACGGCGGCGGCAGGAGCGGCCGGCACGCACGACGGCGGCGGCGGGAGCGGGAGCCCGGGCCACGCACGGCCGCGGCGGCGGGAGCGCATGGCCCAGAGCTGATCTATGCGGCGCTTGGAGAGGCTGTGCCTGCGGCGGCGGCGGCGGCGGCGGGGCCCTGCCCGCGAGCGGAGCGGGGACAAGATGAAGTACCAGAAATACCTGACGGTGCTGCAGATGGCCATCGGCGTCACCCCCTCCAACCGCGGCAGCCTCCTGCCGCTCAAGCGGAAGCTGTGGTGAGGGCGCGGCGGGCGCGGGCACCCCAAGGGGCCGGGCCGGGGCCGCCGGGCGCGGAGATCGCGGGGCGCAGCAGCCATTTCGGGGCCCCGGGGCCGAGCGCCGCCGCGACCCTCGGCTGTGCCCGGCGACACGTAGAGCGAGCGGCGCGCTGCCGGGAGGAAGGGAGGGAGGGAGGGGCCGGGAGCGCCGGGCGCCCGCGCCGGGCTGCTGGGGGACGGCGGGCCATCTCTGAGCACCGTGCGCGTCCCCCGTTGTTCCCCGGGCTCCTCCTGCGGCGGGTGCACAGCGCAGGACGCCGCGCCCACGGCGAGGGGGCGAGGGGGCGAGGACGAGGTTTTCGGTGGCATCGGGACTGTGTTTCACCTGCGTGCGCTCCAGTTCCCCCGCCCTGGACACTGTTGTGGGGGGAACGAGGCAAGGATGCCCTTAAAGAAAAATGTCCGGGACTTACCCAGATCTGGTTCACCCCGGTGATTTTCTGTCCAATGGTATTGCGTTTTATTAGCGCTTAAGTGTGTCATATGGAATCCCAGTGGCCTCCTAGGCATTCCCTCGACTGGAGACTTGGGTGTAAGGTTCTGTCACAAAAGAAATAGTCAAGGAAAGGGATGGTGGCCATAGAAAAAGGAGGCCAGTAATCTTGATATTCAGTGATCATTTTCATTTTAACATTGATGGCCAGTGTAGAGGTTTCATTCAATTCAATTGAACGTAGTCTCATTTAATGGTGAGGTGATAGAGAAAAGGCAGTGAGGGTGCTTTTAGGCATGTGAGAAAAGTAGATGCTTCTGTATAAGACAAAAATGAAACAATTATCCAAGGAATATTAAGATTGAGCAGCCAAGAAAAAGAGGAGTTAACGGAAAAAAGAATCCTAACAGTGGAGAATTTTGGAAGTAAGACCAAAAATTATGGGCTGCGAAGTTCCAGTTTCAACTTGGCGCTTACTGTGTGACCTTAAGCAAGTGAACTGGGGTATCTGTTTCATCCTCTGTAAAATGAGCACGGTGTTAGCTGCCTCCTGGGGTCATGGGCAGAGCAAAGGAGAGCGTGGATACAAGTGCCTGCTGCAATGCCTGGCCAGGTAATGGGTTAGTGAATACCAGTGGCCTCCTCCCTGCCTCCCCATGTGTTTAGAAAGAAATTTATTCTGCAAAAGATATTTTCATTTATTTGGTGGACAGCAAGCGACAACACATCGAAGTCTAGACTGGTAAAAGTTGGCAGTAATTGAATTAAGAAATGTCCATGGCAGAAGAGTTTAGCAAATATATGAAGAATATGTCACTATTATGAAGCTAGACGTAGTAACATTTGAAGATGATTTTTCAGATTGATGGTGGACAGGAAAAAAAAAAAGCTAGCACTAACAGTAGTACCCCACCCTGCTTTTCTCCTGAGCACTTATCGATTTCTAACCCTACATATTGGACTTAATTTTCATATATATTGCCTCTCCCCCCACTACAATGTAAGTTATATGGGGGCAGGGCTTTTGTCTGCTTAATTCTTTACTAAGTCCCCTGCACTACCTGGTACGGAATAGTCCTCAGCAGCTATGTTGAATAAATGAATTCTTAATGAGACCTAACTGGGAAAGAAAGTTAAGGAAATCTCTTTTCTTGATGTTAAATTTACAAACCAAGATGTGGGACTTCTTTTTGAGGAGCTGTCAGGTATGCACATTAGCAACAATTGATCACAAAGTCAGTCAGTTACTACAGTTTACTCTTTTTCATCATTGGCGTGCTGCCTCTGAAAATACGTTCCCCAATGCAGAGTTTGTAGAGAGAGAACACACGGAAATAAAATCCGGGTCACTTTTGCACTCTGGAGATTCACGTTTGAGGCAGACGGTGAACTGGGGCCAGGGTTAAAAATCATCTTCCTAAGAGACAGCCTGGGAAGGGCCTGGAGAGTTTGTTGAACTTTCCCACCATCTTAAAGGAGCATTTCAGAATTTCCACTCCGTGTTAAGTGAGTTTGCAAATGTGAATCTAGTTTCTACAGTAGCAAAGTGAAGAGCGTCCTCTACAAAAACTCTGGCGTGGGTGGGACTTTTAAACATAGATGACCAATTCTTTTTTTTTTTTTAAGTTGGAGAGTACTGTGCTGCCTGATTAATCTATATCATATGTCCTCTGGAATCTTTTTGTAGATAACATTTCAATTCTCCAGTTCCGTAGCAACTGCCCGTGGGGCATTTGAGGTGGAAGCACTGTTGAATGGCTAGAAGATAGAAGGATACGGGTTTTGACTCCAGGGTGGTGGGTGGGAACTAGGAGCAGACATCAGCAATGCCTGTCAGACCTTGGAACGCACCAGCTTACGCCCGTTTACAAGATGTGAGGGCGTGCGATGATAATCGGTCGTGGCGTATAGGAAGATGGTTATTATGATGATGGTGATGACAATGTGTAAGCTCTCTGTTTCTTTCTCTAAATGATTGCAGTCTGTGTGTAGAGACTACACGCTTGCAAAGCTTATGCCAGTGTGAGTAAAGGATGGGGTTGAACAATGCCATGCTTTGGCCACACGCTTCTGTCCAGTTTGGCTACTTGTGCTCATCCACTTCCCTTTGTGCGACATCTTTCTGTCTTTCTGAACGGCTCTGCAAATCCTTCAGGGAGTAGCATGTTTGCAGACCAGTTTAGGTGAAAACTGAAGCAGACCCGCCGCCAGACACACCTCAGTGGGGCCTGCAGGAAGTCTCTCCTTGTCTCTTTCTTCTCCAAGAAATTCCGAATGCGGGAGCATTTGCAGTATCAGGTTCTGAGTCATTACTGGTTAAGAGCCTGGGACTAAGGCCAGTGACCTCTACCTGCTGCCTTCCTTCGGGGCCTCCTGTATTTGCCAGAGGTTGGAAGAAGCAGGAGAGGGCTGGAGTTCCTAGAGCTGCTCTAAAACGTTGATGTGACTTGGTAGCTTTACCCAACAGGCACTATTCTCTCCCAGCTCTGGAGGCCAGAAGTCTGAAATGAAGGTGTCAGCAGACCACGCTCCCTTGAAGGTTCTAAGGGAGAATCTTCCCTCCTCCAGGTTCGCATGCTCCTTGTGGCCGCATCACTCCAGGCTCTGTCTCCACGTGGTCTCTGTGTCTCTGTCTTCTCATCTGTCCCTTATGAGGACACTTGTCATTGGAGTTAGGGCCACCCTCATAATCCAGGATGCTCTCATCTGGAGATCCTTAACGTAATTACATCTGCAAAGACCCTTTTTAAAAATAGGGTCACGAGGCAGCCAGTTAGCCCAGGTGGTTAGCACACAGGCTCATAACACCAAGGTTGCCAGTTCGATTCTCGCATGGGCCATGGAGCTGCGCCCTCCACATCTATATTGATAAAACTACTTGACTTGGAGCTGATAGGTTCTGGAAAAACACACTGTTCCCCAATAAAATTTCTTTTAAAAAATTAAAAAATAATAAAATAGGGTCACATGCACTGGTTCCTGGTGTTAGGAAGTGTGGGGAGGAAAGTCACCCTTCAACCCTCTACAGGCACCAGGTGCTAAGCCCAAGGAGGAGTCCCTTCTGTCTCTTTTATGTGAAATGTGACATGTATTTTCATCATATTTTATTGTCAGGAGTCTTCATCGTTGCACTGAATGCTTTTAGGATTGTTTATACCAATCTTTGGGGGAAAGGTGGTGCCATTTCATTTTCTTCTGACTCTACTTCTCCTGGTTATTTGATTCAGTAATAATTGAAGGCCATGCAGTATCATTCATTCAAGTAGCCATTCAATAATCAGATTCTGAAAATAATAAGAGCCGCCACTCATTGAGTTATTCCTGCTCTGTGTAAGTGTTTTGCAAGCATCCCCGTTCAAACTACAGCACCCCTGGGGCAGCCAGTTAGCTGAGCTGGTTAGAGTGCAGTAACACCACGGTTGCCAGTTTGATCCCCACATGGACCACTGAGTAACGCCCTCCAAACTAGATTGAAAAAAGAAAAAAATCAACAAACAAAACAAAACAAAACAAAAACCAATCCTCAACTATAGCACTCCTGTGAGGTTTTATGAGTGAGGTCATTGACTTACCCAGAGTCACACATCAGGTTTCATGCCAGTCGTTGGCATTAAAAACACATTTGAGGAGAGACATGACGGTCTAGAAAGGGAGAACTGAAAATGGGCACAAAATGACTTGGCAAGTGTCTTACGGAATGTTATTTTTCCACGAGTGGTCCATGGCCACTTCTGGATCACAGAGGTCCCCCTGATGGGACAGCAATGGCTCTAATATCCCAAGTTCTTTCTTGGTTTCCTTCAGGAGCAAACTATAGGCAGTTACAGACATTATTATCAGTACAGCTAAAGGCCATTTACCATTACCCTGTGAAGCGAGCTATTAAGATTTCTGCCTAGGTCAGGTTAGTACCGTGGCAGGCATTGCGACAACAGAAGGACTCTGGGGACAAGGAGAGGGACGGTGAGCTGGGTGACACCTAACCTGAAAACATGGGGGTGCTAATGTATAGTGACTTACGAGTAAATAATGTGGAAGTTCATCTCTCTCTCACATTACTCTGTAGGTTGGAAGTTTGCATAGTGGGGAGACCCTCTGCCTCAAAAAGTGTTTATGTACTCAGGTCCCTTCCATCTTGTCATACCACTGTCCCCTTAGGTGTCGTCTTCATGTGAGTGGAAGGAGCGGGGTCACTGCTATGAACACAGCCCAGATCTTACCCTGCGAGAGAGAAGAGAGAAGGGAGGGGCCCATTTCCTAGTCTTAAGGTCAGGACCTGGAAGTGGCACACGTCACTGTCACCTACATGCCCTTGACTGTGTCTTATCATCTGAGAAGCTGAGAAACCCATCCAAGTGGGAGGTCATGTGCCAGCAAAGCTCTATGTTGGGGGGAGAAGTGGAGAGTGGGTAGGGGGCAGATCTCTAATAGCGTGAATAAAAGGTGTTTTAAAAAAAATTCTGAAAACTCCTGATACTTATAAACAAAAGTTAGCATTTTATGAGCTTTTACTGAAGTGCCCTTCAGGAAGATTCGGTGTCATCCTAAAGTCTGCTGCCCTGCTGATTTTAGTAGCAGGATGGCAGGGCCCCTGTTCTCACACCCTCATTTGGAGCTTCCCTCATCTGGGGGCAGGATGCTTTGCTCTCACTCGTTAGTGTGATGAGCTGGTTGTGGCTGTCAATTGCTGATATTTCATTTTTTTAAATTGGGTAACAGTGTGTTTTTTCCAGGACCCATCAACTCCAAGTCAAGTCGTTGTCAATCTAGTTGTGGGGGGCGCAGCTCAGCTCCAAGTCCAGTCGCCTTTTCAATCTATTGGGTTGTCGGAAAAGTCATGATGTATTTTTTCTACGTTTTTTGTTGCAAAAATGTGTTATGACTTTTCCGACAACCCAATAGTTGCGTAGGGCACAGCTCACTGACCCATATGGAAATCGAACCAGCAACCTTGTTGTTCAGAGCATGCGCTCTAACCACCTGAGTCACCCGGCTGCCCTGATATTTTAAAATTAATGTCTTATAGAAGGATTATTAGGTCTTCCATTGATAGTTTGTTCTTATGTAACTGCCTTGTTTTTACCATCTTGATGATTTTTGCCCAGTTCTTTGTTATTCTTGAGTTTTTTTCCACTCAAAAATAGAAATGGGTAAGGAAGATGAGCTTGGGAGGTATTTGGTCAAAAATGGTTGTGAGCCAAAGCTCCTGAGTTGAAAACAAAATGAGCGGGTGGGCCCTGGATTTCTGCCTTTGGAGCCACACCCACACATAAAAACATGGCCCCATTCGAGAAGTTATGAAGGGCGTGGAGACAGGCAGAAATTTTCTCTTCAACTGCCCCCTGGGGATGAATAAATGGACTTAAGAATTAGGAAAAATAAAAACTTCCTGTAAACTAAATACTGTTTTCCCCAGAGTTCAAGGGAAAATATCTAAGATGTTTATACCTCCATTCACAGCTTTATCTCCCTGTCATCAAGGACCATTTTCCTAAATATTTGGGGAATAGCCCCCAAAGTCTGAGTTATACAGTTTCCATACTGAATAACTGGGGAAGAGTGGTACCTTGGGGATAAAAACATTCCTTATACTCCATGTCGGGAAGAGCTGCTGTTGGTGGGCTTTTTGTCCCCGGTATAGCTCTCCTCATCTGAGTTGTATGTATACCTCTGTATTCTGGTGAGTGTCCAGCAGAAGACTATTTGAACATGCATACCCATCCCTACCCCAGGACAAATATTAATTCTCAAAAACAGTTCTAAAACAAAAGAAGTGACATCTTAAATTGCCCTTTCTACTTCCACACAAATTAATATTCTAGGTTATTATCTGAACTTGTGTTTATTCCTTTCCTTTATCTCCCACCAAAGAAAGGGCGGTCATGACTGAGCCATATGCTTTATAACAGTTGGCCTCTTAGCTTCACAAGGGCCTGGTCAGAGCTTTAAAGTTCCTGAAAACACTCCACGGGGGTCTGGCTGATTTCTTAGACCAGGCACCCACCATCCCCCTGCTGAGTCTGTGAGTAGAGTGGGTACTGACCTGATACTCACCTGCTATTTACGGGCTATCACATGTTTCTGTTACGATCCTGCTGGGGAGCGGAGAGGGAAGGTCTATTCTTCTAGTTGTATTTAGGATTATTTTTTTCTGTTTTACTTCGTCACTGGATTTAGAATATAGAGTCAAGTCTGATACATTTCTTGGGTTAGTCATTTATAAAATTTGGTGAATATAAATTCTTATAGCAGCCTTTAGGCCTGGAAAAAAGGAAAAGAGTGATGCCTTTCTAAGTCACATGAGAGAAAAACTTACGAAAGTTTGGACGAAACAAGTTTCTATTATGTTTGTATGCGTATTCATTTCTTCTAATACAATCATGCCACATAACCAGTGCTATCAACAGAAAGTGAAACAGAGGAAATAAAGAGAATTTAAGTCTTGTATATTGTTTTACAATTCTATTTTTATTTTCCACCTGTCCTGTTTTCTTTTTTTTTCTTAAAGAGTTTTATTGGGGTATTGGGGGGAAGGGAACAGTGCTGGGGAATTGGGGGAAGGTGAACAGACAAATTGCTGTCGTTTTGTTCTTCAGTCTAGTTGTGGAAGACGTTGCTTCACTGGCCTAAGTTGGCACCATCATTGCGCTCTTCCCGGGTGAGGCAGATCAGTCGCCGGCTTCTGGACAGCTGCTCACAGCAGCTGCTGGCTACTCACGCTGGCTGCTGGCTACATACGGTAGCCCATGGCAACCCACTGCCACAGGGACTGCAGCCTATACTGTTGCCGGCGACTCGTGGCAGCCCAGCTCCAGGTTGAGCTGTTGTTCAGCATCTTAGCTGTGGAGGGCAGTGTCACTGGCTCTCATATGTGGGATCCGAACTGAAGCCCTCTGGCATCCCAAGCCAGTTCTTAACCGTCGCGCCACTCGGCCGGCCCTGTCCTGTTTCCTTGAATGAAGTTCTTCATTATTTTCACGGAAGCTTTTACTCTGCAGAGAAGAGAACAAAATGGTACAAGGTGCTGCTTTTTGTATTAGAAGAATGAAAGTGGCATGATCAAAGTTTTACACTGGGAGGTGACTTGCAAGGTGGACTCACTGGAAATTCAGTGAAATAACAAAAGTAGAAAATTTAAAAGCTACAACAAAAATACAGTTTGAATAAACAGTGCAGAATGCCATCAGTGGATCAGCATTTTTGAGGCATCTCTGGAAGGTGGTTAGCAATAGGATGGGTCTAAGAGAAAAATGGTGCAGAGACCATTGTCCAGAAAATGGGCAGGAGGATATTGCCGCCAAGGTAGGGGTGGGCAGCTTGAAGTAGCATCAAAAGGTGGGAGAAGCAGAGGACAGCTGGGAGAATTAAGCAGATTTGCTGCACTAGGTTGGCTGACCCCTTCATTCTCAATAATTTGGGACAAGTAGTGGACAGCAGTGTTGCTTTGTCACTTAGTAAAGCAGTGAATGTGAGAGACAGGGCTGTACTGGAGATACCCACTGAGTCCCCTGACCTGGAAGAGAAGTGACCTCACCAGCCTCCCAGCAGCATGTCCCATTTCTCTGCTGGAGTTGCCCAGGGCAGGCGACTGCACAACAGTGGGGAAACAGATGTTCTGTAATACAAATAGATGTAGACACGAAACATCACCCAACAGCTGGAGAAAGCCAGTGTTAGGAGAATGCCAGAGTCCACAAACAAGAACTGACCCCTGAGAAAATAGGAAAACTTTGGCTTCACATGGCTATTTCTGGAAAGATGCAAGAGAACCTTGTCTTAATTAAAAAGAAACATGCTGGGCCGGCCGAGTGGCGCGATGGTTAAGAACTCGCTTGGGATGCCAGAGGGCCTGGGTTCGGATCCCACATATGAGGGCCAGTGACACTGCCCTCTGCAGCTAAGATGCTGAACAACAGCTCAACCTGGAGCTGGGCTGCCATGAGTCGCCGGCGACGGCGTGGGCTGCAGTCCCTGTGGCAGTGGATTGCCATGGGCTACCGTGTGTGGCCAGCAGCCAGCGTGAGCGGCCAGCAGCCGCAGTGAGCGGCCGTCCAGAAGCCGGCGACTGATCTGCCTCACCAGAGAAGAGCGCAATGATGGTGCCAACTTGGGCCAGTGAAGCAACATCCTCCACAACTAGATTGAAGAACAACAACAAAAAAAAAACGACAGCAACTTGTCTGTTCCCCTTTCCCCCATTCCCCAGCACTGTTCCCATCCCCCCAATTCCCCAATAAAAATCTTTAAAAAAAAAAAAAAAAAAAAAAAAAAAAAGAAACATACTGGACACTTTAGAAATTTAAAATCTGCGTATTGAAATAAAAAAGAATGACTGAATTGACAAATTGGAAAGCAAATTAGTAATCTGGAAGAGTAAGCGAAAGAATCACAAAAGAAGAAATCAAAAGTATGAAAGAAAAGTTAAGAGACATTAAAACTGCTTCTAAGAGGCAGGGTGGACTTTTGGGAGGGATGTGATGGTGCCAGGAAAGAAGGAAAATGAAGATGTCTGAATGTCATTTCTTGCATAAGAGGAAATAAAATTACCAGTGAATTCTAGATGTTCAGTGAGAAATATGAGATTTTATACATATATATAAGACTGGGTCTTATATTTATTTTTGTTCCAACAATCTACATTTATTCATGTACAAAATCTACATGTATTCAAACAGTCATGTCTGGCTGATGATCTTAACTGGGGCTTATGTTTGGGTTGGGCTTATATTACGAGCATCCTGAAAAATCATGCTAGAGCTTATTTTCTAGTTAGGTCTTATTTTCGGGGAAACACGATAGAAGTGTGTGTGTGTGTGTGTGTGTGTGTGTGTGTGTGTGTGTGTGTGTGTGTAATTGCCCTATTAAGATGTCAAACTTTTCAAACTACTAACTGGAAAGGGGAAAAAGTCCAGGGGTGGGTGGGGACAAAGAAAACTCAATCATACTAAAAAGGCAGAAAAAGAAAAGAAAACATCATTTACAGTTTAAAAACACAAACCATAGTACAAGATAGCAGGAATAATTCTCAAATTATCAGTAAATACAATGTGTTCGAATGGATTCAGTTTGTCTCAAAAGATACCACTTCTCTGATTGGGTAAAAAAAAAAGAAAAACAATCCACCTACATGCTGTTTACCAAGAGTTAATGGTACAACTAAAAGAAGAGAGAGAACCAGATAGACAGACACTTGGAAAGGCTGAGGATACAAGCACAGAAAAAGATAAGCCAGGAAAAGATTCATGTAAAAATGTAGATGGGGAAAATTATCAGACAAAATGGCATTTAAGGTAAAATCTTAATTGGCCCAAAGACTTTCCATATGTTAAAGGGTTAAATCCCTAAAAATATGAGTTACAAACATTAAGGCATCTAATTAAAACATCAGAAATGTATAAAGGAAAAACTAACAATATACAAAGATCAATTGACAAATTCATGTTCATGCTGGGAAATTCTATATTTTTTATAGACAAGAGCAATTCAGCAAGACATATAATGAAGGAAACAGAGAAGTTGAGCTACAAAGTAGTAAAATGATAAAATTGTCCTTATATTTAAGGACCCTCCCAAATGGATAGTCTTTTTTTTAAGATTTTAATGGGGAATTGGGGGAGGGGAACAGCATTGGGGAATCGGGAAAGGAGAACAGACAAGTTGCTGTGCTTTGTTCTTCAGTCTAGTTGTGGAGGATGTTGCTTCACTGGCCCATGTTGGTATTATCACTGCGCTCTTCCCAGGTGAGGCAGTCACCAGCCATTGGATGGTGGCTCACTGCACACAGCTCATGAACGCTCACACCCACTGCCAGCCAGCCCCACTGCAGCCTACGCTGTTGCCGGCTACTCACGGCAGCCCAGCTCCAGGTCGAGCTGTTGTTCACCATCTTAGCTGTAGAGGGCACAGTGTCACTGGCCCTCATGTGGGATCCGAACCGGGGCCCTGCTGCTCAGAGCTGGTGTCCCAAGCCAACTCCTAACCAACGTGCCACTCGACCAGCCCCCAAATGGACATTCTTATATAGCGTTGATGGAAGTTTAAATTGGTAAAACTGTTTCGAAAGGCAGTACTTAGCAACCCCTAAAAGCCTCTGCATTTTCCTTCTAGGAACGTGTCCTAAGTAAATATTGTGTTTGTACCTTGAGATGTTGTCACAGGTATTTATTGTTTAGCCAGCTTTTGAAAACAAAACTAATGCCCATCAGTCCCTACTAATGGTTGAAGAAATTGTGGTATGCCTATGCTATGGAATACTGTGTAGCCATTAAGAAGAATGAAAGAGATATGCATGGATTATTATGGGGAGAGCTTCAAGATATGAAGAGGAAAAAAAAAGTGCAGGGAGGACAATATGAACAATTTGGTTGCTTTACTTAAACATTTCAAAAGGAAGTAAATGCAGGGAAAGATACGTTCAAAAGGAAGATAAGCATGAGCATTTGGGAGGTTACGCAAAGAACTATTAGTGATTGTCTAGGAATAGGGATGGGGGTTTGGGATGAAGGGAAGAAGCAGTCTGTTACTTTTCACTTTTGTATCTTTCTATACTCTTCAAATATTCTAACTATGGATGTATATATATATATATATATATATATATATATATTGCTATCCTCAAGTAAGTGCTTACTGTATACTTGAGAAATGTGTTCACCTGTAAACCTGGCTTTTAAAAAAATTTTTCCCCTTCTTGCAGGGTGACGCCATCCTCAGAAAATCCTAATGGTGCTACTTCTAGTGTCAGCCAGGGAAAACCGTCTCTAAGACGAATTAAAGGGAGGTTACATAGAAGCAAAAGCCTCGATAGCATCGATTTTTGTGAACTCACTGTAAGTAGACCATCCAATATTTTTCTCATTTTTCAAAAACTATGCAAATTTTTATTTTTTTATTTACATAAAAATGCAACAGGCTTATTTTGTGGTAAGCGTTTTTTTGTAAAAACTGGTTTATCTAACAGGTTACTTATCCAGCATACTTTCTTAACTGGTATCTGTTTGATACATTTGTAATATATGGCTCATAATGATTCTGATTCAAAGACCAAGATAAAGAAATGTTTCCTGAACTCTACAACAAAAATTCAATTAAGTTCAGTGGAGTAAATTTATAATATAATGTAATATCTTGTAATATGATATAATGTATAATATATAATATAATATATAATGTATATTATATATTATACATATATAATATATATTATACATATATAACAGATACATTATTATTTACATAAATAATATAATATATAATATAACATGAATTTCTTAGAAAATTAGAAATCCACATGTTAATGTAAGTAAAGACTTACATATTTGATAGACCTCAAACCCCCCACTTCCTGGTAGTGCCAGAAAATAAGAGTTCCTCTACTATTATAAGGACGGATCCCAATTCAGTTAATGCTGCTTTCTTTCCATTCTAAGTGATGAACATCGGTGGTCTTATTTTTTCCCTGGCTTGGTGATAGGTTTTCATATGGATATGTGATAAATTCATGCATGTTTTTGGAGGACCACTGGCACTTCAAGGCCCCACTGTTCTTTCCTATTAATTGTACATAAGAGATAATGTAATGTCATAAAGAAAATACTAGGATTTTCTTTGCTGTAAGAAGGTTTTATTCACATGTATGTGTCATAGGGTTCAATGGCAAATGAACGGACCTTTAGAATGCTTAGTCAACCCGATGTGTTTATATCTCCCTTTTGAGCTCTGACAAAATCTGAATTATGAAAGTACCTGTCACCACTATTGTTTCAAAAGGTGGTAACAAAGTATGAAACAAAATCCTTTCCTTTTTGAGGCTGTGACTTCTGCATCTTTTACTTATAACTGATAAGAACAAAAGTTGAGTAAATGCAGAGACTCTTGTTTTTTTTACTTTTTAATTTTTTTTAAATTTTAGTAATTATTTTTACTAAAATAGTTTTACCCTATTTTACTTAACAAGTGTGCTTGACCACATTTTATGCACAAGACATAGGAGGGTGAAACGTGACCTATCAGAAGATGTTTAAGCAACAGCCGAAAAAGAAAGGTAAAAAACAGTAAATTCTTGCTAAGTAGACCTAACAATTAAAGTGACTGTAGAAAGTATAAGTGTGGTTTAAAATAAAGTGAACTGCTTTTCAAACGTGGAACATTGAATTAATTGAGAAACAAATTTGAATTATTTGTTGGGATATAAACATGGAAACTGAAATTTTATCGGGTTCTTTTATATGATGTTAAACATTGTCATTACTGAAGCTTAATCAGATAACGAATTAATTTGGCATGTCATAAAATAGGTTTACTTGATCAAACAGAATCATTGTGATTGGGGAAGAGGTTAACATTTCTTTAAACATGACAGAAAAGAAGCTTTACTTCATGTAAGTTTGCCTTCAGTTTCTCAGAAATAGATTATTTCAGCTGTGAGGTAAAGTTGGTGCATAGAGTTATCTTTTCATTGTGATGGATTTTTAAAAATGGACAGTTTATTCCCTCTCTGATTTCATGAAAGAGTTGATCTGGTTGAAGTTAGTACATAGCCCAAGCAAGGAAAAAACAAAAAATAACAGTGCTCAGGTGCCATTAACATCTGCAGAATTAATTTCTTTCTTTTTGATGATCTTTCCTGTTTGACATTTTCTCAAAAGTTCAGCGTCTTAGCATCTGGAGGGAAGGCATTTTGACATTGAGGTGGACAGAATGGTGAGGCTGAGGTTATGGAAGGTTGATAGCAGGGAGGGCCACGTGTACTGGTGTCAGCGTTTACTCGACTTCATGGGCTGTGTTGTCTGTGATTTTGGCGCTCTCCTATCTAAAGAGTACATTCAAAGGCCACGGACTTTGGTGTACTGACATTTCATCTATCTGTCAGCAGCGGGAATGTACCCATGAAATAGAAGTACTGCAATCAATTTGGGTTTTTTGCAATTTGAGTTCATTGTCATTCTCAGGTTTTCGCAGTCATGGCTGGTGGGGCAGCATTTTATATGTATTTTACTCTGGACATTTTTAGATTGTTAGAAATTTTTATAATGAGCATGTTCCATTTGTAGAAAAGCAATACACTGATTTTCCAAACAATAAAAAAATTAAAAGAAGAGTTTACCAGCTTGGCTACTCCCACTTTCTGCCATAAGCTATGACAATGAATACTGTAATATCCAAAGTACATAGGGGCATATAGTATCTTTAGCATAGGGCTAAAAAAGAATTGTTTTCCCTCCACGTTGAAAATTCTATCTTTTTAAGAAACCATAGATTAGGGTCTGTAATGACTTCCAATTTTATAGGAAGACACAACCCTTCTTTCCTTTAGGAAACAGCTTAGCTACCACAGATAGCTCTTCATAAATGGTCTCGTTCAAAAAGACAGAGAATTTTGTAACATTATATACTATTTTAAAATTTGTAAAAATTTTTATTAAATGTGTGGCTTCCCTTGACTTTTAAAGGAAATAGAAAACCTTAAAATAGGAAGACTTAAACTTAGTACATAATCTTCTGTCACAGGCACAAATCAAATACCCGTGACCAACAGAATAACATTTGCATTTTTATTTTTCCATTTTACGTGTAGCTTTGCCTAACAAAAAAAATACATTTATTTATTGTTTTTGGAAGAAGACCGCAAGTGGAAGAAGAGGTCCCTTCGCTCTGGTTTTAATAAGGCCCCCATTTCTGGCTGAGACTGTTGGCTTGGGTTCTTGGCAGAGATGGGTGCCCTTGTACTCCTGGGGAGAGGCGATTGTTTCAGCGTCCTCTGTGGGATTAAATGGGATGGGCTTCCTGGTCCATTTTGTAAACCCTGCAGCATAATTGATTGATGGCTTAGTTTACTGAGGGAGACGGGAATCCATCCAATCTCCTTTGGTCCATGGGACAGTAGTATCCCAGTGATATTTACTTGGTCAAATTTTCTTAGGCACGTCCTGGAATGGTCACGTGTTAGGTCACGTGTTTTGGGGCAGCTGGTTAGCTCAACTGGTTAAAGCGCAGTGCTCATAACACCAAGGTTGCCGGTTTGATCCCCACTTGGGCCACTGAGATGCGCCCTCCACTAGATTGAAACGACTTGGAGCTGATGGGTCCTGGAAAAACACACTGTTCCCCAACTAAAAAAAAAAAGTTAAAAAAAAAAAAGTTAAAAAAAAAAAAGATTTGTTTTGCCAAGAAAATCTGAGCCTTACTTCAACACTTCAGTGGGTCAAATGCTATATAAACCATGTGACAAGTTCTTTTTTTCCCCCCTTGGGGTAATGGAGTGATGTATTGATAATAAAAATAAAGGAGAAAAGCAGCCTTTTATCTTTAGATTTAGCTAATGATGTTTATTTAGCTGCTCCTTTTCACTCTGGGGCCATGCCCGCTTAGAACAATTAGGTCGCATTTTCACTTCTGTCCCTTCTTCCCTCTCAGTTCCTAAGTGCATCGTCAAAGAATTAAAAATTCAACAGATTGCTTAAAATTTTACAGCTTCTCTTAATTATACCTCCTCCCTAAAATAGGAGAATAGAGCCAGTTGGTGAGATTCCTTCATCCTGAACAGAAACTGAAGCCGTTTATTTCCTGCTTTGTGGGTATAAACCTAGATTGCTAGTTTTCTTTTTTTCTGACAACAGAAAAATACTACAAAAAGTTTTATGCACAACAAGTAGAAACAGTGAAACAATTAATAATTTATGGCTGTGTTCCCTTAGCCTTGAGTGAAAGGAGGATTCAGTCACCACTGAGAAACTTCGGGCAAAAACAATACATGTTTCAAAATCTTTAGAGGAGTTTTTATCATGAGAGGGAAAATATGTGATAAGAATATACTGAGTGTTACATTTGTGTACATTTTGGGGCTAGTAAGTCACATTTCACTGCTGCCTGAATAATAGTTCTGTGTTATTTTTCATTGAGCAGCGATTTTTCACATTTGAAAAGAAACACTTTTTTCCTGGTGTAATTCTGTGGAGATATCAGTGATGGAAATTTTCTTCTCCTCCCCCTACCCCTGAAGACCTCCAAGTATGAGATCTGTGGTCTGCTGAGAGACCCCAGAGGCCTGTTTTAAAACTAAATATCCCTTTGACTTTACCCAATTTGCTTCCTTCTTGACATGACTTGGGTTCCTAACTAGTGAATGAGGAATTGGGCACTTAGAGGTGAGAAAACGGTGGAGAGACAACCTGTGATGGGCTAAGCTGAACACCAGCTTAGCCTGCTTCCCAGTTCGGTGGGAGGGGGCCGGACACGCTATCCTGTCTCTCTCCCACTCTGATCACCACCATCTGCCTCACCCGGAGAGTCTGGAAGAAACAGCAGTGAGCATTGTGGGCCCCCCTTTGCTCTGGGTGCACAGCTGCTCTTCTCACATCTTTCTGTTCACTTTTACGTATCTTTGTGTCATTGTAGGTGCTGTCCCCAAGGCCACCAGCAGAGCTCTTCACTGCTCCATCAACTCTTACTGCATGTTTTGTTGCCTGATTGTATCATGTATATCAGCATCTGAGAGGCATGGAATATGTCTTTCGTATTCCCCAAAACTCTAAGCATGACTGATTTTATGCTCATTCAGTATTTGTTGGTTGGTTGTTGGTGGACTGATTGCTTCAGTAACTATGGCAGCTAAGTAGAGAAAAGCTAAGAAACCATGAAATGTTAAAATAGTGGGGGCTGAGAACCAAGAGGACATGTGACATAATGTAACTCATTTGACATGTAGTCAGGTGAAGAACCAGCTCCCTCTGCTGACTTCTGTTATGAGGAGCGTGTCTGAGCACCAGGAAGTAATGAAGACATTTTTTGGCTAGCCAAGGTACATGTGGTGGTTGTGGCGGTGGTGATGATGATGGTGCTGGTGACAGTGATGGTGGTGACAACGGATGATGGTGCTGGTGACAGGGATCCTGGGGGTAGTGGCGGTGGTGGCAGTGATGATGGTGCTGGTGATGGTGGTGGTGGTGACAGTGATGATGGAGGCGGTGATGGAAATGGAAGAGATGATTCCAGCAACCTCTGTTCTCAAGGTGGCCAGGTCTTTCGTGTTTTGATTCAGTTAGAATGTTTCTGATTGCATGTAATGAAACTCTCAAAGTGTCCTAAACGTTAAGGCCACGCATCAAATCACATTCCTAGAAGTCTATAGGTGAGGTGACCTTCAGGACTAATTGAATAACCCAGTGGGTCCAGTCCCATTTTCCTGGGAACCTTGGGTCTGTACTCCTGGCTGCATAGACTTCATCAGTAGGCTTATAAGATGATGTGCGCAGCACTTCTGGGCCTCACATCCACATGGATAAAGCCAGGAAGGAGGAAAGCCTCCGTGGCGCTCTCTCACAAGCATGGAAACCCTTTCCCACTTTCCATTTCTGTCTCATCGGGTCTTTTCCTGGGCCAGGTTCTAGCCTGGTGAAGGCCACGCATTGATTTGCGTAGCTGGGCTCTTTGACCAAAGCAAATGTCTCAACATCCACAAGTAACAGCTACCAGAATGTATAAGGCATGATAAATAAGACTGTTCGGAGTAGGAGCAAACAGTCCTCCAGTATCAGTTAGGAGTGTCTTTGGTTGACTGGATTATATTCATTTAAAATAAGGCACCAGGAGTTTTTTCTCCTGTAGGAGTCTGGGGATAAGCAGCCCCAGGTGGGCACAGCTGTTCTGTGATGTTCTGAGAGAGCCAGCTTTTCCCACCTTCCCAGGTTGCCCCCATTTATTTCCAGCAAGAAGACGGGGGCAGAATAAAGGCTCAGACTTCCTCCTAGTGAAGCTTTGCCCTTTTATTTCAGAAGAAATGCACCCACCTCCCCATCCCACCCCCCGCCTCAGGTTACTTGGGATAAAAATGGAATTCTGCCAGCAAGGAAGAAGGAGGAAGTAGACCCTTTGTAGGTAATCCCACCTGCAAACCCCAGCAGGTCTCGAATTTACCACTGTACAATCCAGAAAATTAATGCCACAGTAGGTTAAATTATAATTGATATCATGGCATTTTATGAAAGCAGTATATTTCTGAGGCCTCTACATAATTTAAAATTCATATAGTTGGGAGACTAACTTTCCCATAGGACTCACAAAGTATGGTGGCTTATGTCTGTGTTCTACATAAAGTAGTTTGGTTATAGTTCATAAGTTATAGTTTACTCGTCCTGCTAGTTTAAAATCATGTGGTTCTCGATGCTTATTTTTAATTTGGGGCATTTGCATAATTTCAGATTTGTGTCTGAAGTGATACTTTATATTTTATGTTGCATGATTTAGATTTGCACGACTAAAATTTGCATCACATGTCACCAAATTGTGTTCAATTCAAGAATGCAGGAAAGTGTGTAATATAATACATTTAGAAGAAAAATGGAGCCAGATGGTTAAAATACAAAAAAGTTTTGTTTGTACCTGAAGTGTTATTTTCAGTTAACTCTATGAAAATTTGTCTATCCAAAACAAATTGTTCCCCATGTTTTCTCTCCCTTAGGGAAGTTTTTGTTTTTACAGTATGGCCTTACAGGATCTCTTCTATTATCATTTATGTCTATGTGTTGCCTTCCTATTTCGAAGACATTATGTGTCATAAAACTAGACAGCTTCATAAAAGCTAGCATAATGCTAAGGGCTTAATAGAGCTCAATATAAACATTTGTTCCATGAATGAAGGGATTTCATTAAGTGAATAAATGTGAAGGGGCGCTGAAAATGGAAACAGAAACCACAACTTGCAAAACATGCCCTGATTTACAAAACGTAAACTGTGTGCCAGGCCCTGCCATGGTGCCCACCATAGACTGCGTCCAAGTTCTTTAACATTGGTCCATACAGACCCCTATGTTCCAAGATAAGACTAGAGACAAACTGGTCGGACAATAACTCCTTCAAACACTGTTGCTGGGCTGGCTGGGTCTCCAGCCTCCATCCTCCCCTCCAGCTGAGTAACTGTTTTTATCTGTTCTACTGGAGGGTGAATGCGGGGCACACACCATATCTTTTGAAAAAAAGGATTCTTCTGCTGGGATGGCTTTGTGAACTAAGAGAACTAATGCTACAGCCGGAGAACACCGCCGGTTCAAGGGCAGTCAGAAATGGAGAAGCAGGGAAGTTCATGGACAGATGTCAGAGAAGCTGGGGAGGGCAGTTTCCAGAAGGGAGTGAGTGATCCACCGATACATGTGGCCTTAAATAGCTGGGGGAGGCCAAAGGTGTCTTGGGCCGGCCAGCAGTCAGAGGTCATTTGAGCAGCAGGAACTCGAGTTTATCTTTTCCTTTCTTTTTAATCTTTTTTTTTTCCTGTTTTGTTTGTTTATTTTGTTCTTTAGATTCCACATATAAGTGAAATCACATTGCATCTGTCTTTCTCTGTCTGACACACCACTCAGCACAATACTCTCCAGGTCCATCCATGTCTCTGCAGATGACAAGAACCCATTCCCTTCCCTGGCCGAGCAATATTCCATTGTATATATG
>NW_017731385.1:6029243-6031187 GCF_001890085.2 Hipposideros armiger
TGCTCTAGGAGAAAGTGCCTCTAGGGTTGGGGGAGTTGGTGGGGTGGGGTCCCAGTGAGTCAGCAGGGTGGAGCTATGGAGCCCACCAGGCCAGACAGATTCAGATTTGGCCGTGAGCTTGCGGGGCGGGTTCAACACATTAAAGATGGAGGCGCCTACTGGCTGCAAAGGAGGAGGACCTCCTCACAGGGAAATGGCGACTGTCCTTCAGCTCTCAGCCTGAAACAACACAACTCAGTCTGCTTTTCATATGCCTCGGACACCTCCCGAGTTACTGTCCCTCCGCTGGAGCCCAAGGTGAGTGCCTGCGGCGAGTGAGCCTGTGTGCAGGCCTTTTAAGAGGACGCCTGGGTTTCCTGCCTTCTGTCCCACTCAAACAGTCAGAATCCCCACCTTTTTTCACAGCCAGATGCTGTGGCTGCTCCTCTTACCTCCACCAGTACTCTGGGCTGGGGAGGCTGGGGTAGGGCTGGGGTCTCTCACGCCTCTGGGGGGAACCTCCACTGCTGAGATATCCCTCCCGATTCTCAACTGCCATATGGAGGTTTGGGGTCAGTTCCGTGTCCCTGCCCCTCCTACCAGTCTCGACGTGGTTTCTTCTTCATATCCTTAGTTATAAAACTCCTGTTCAGCTAGACTNTTGGTGGGTAGAGTAATCTTGGTTGTAGGTTCTTGCTTTTCATCACATTGAATATTTTGTGCCAATCCCTTCTGGCCTGCAAAGTTTCTGTTGAGAAATCAGCTGACAATCTTATGGAAGCTCCCTTATAAGTTACTAGTTGCCTTTCTCTTGCTGCTTCTAAGATTCTCTGTCTTTAACTTTTGCCATTTTAATTATAATGTATCTTGATGTGGGCCTGTTTGGGTTCATCTTGTTTGGGACTCTCTGCACTTCCTGGACTTGTATATCTATGTCCTTCACCAACTTAAGAAAGTTTTCAATCATTATTTCTTTAAATAGATTCTCAATCCCTTGCTATCTCTTTTCTCTTTCTGGTGCCCCTATGATGCAAATGTTGTTATGCTTGATATTGTCCCAGAGGCCTCTTAAACTACCCTCATTTTTTTAGATTTTTTTTTTTTTTTGCTGCTGCTCTGATTGGATGTTTTCTGCTACTTTGTCTTCCAAATCACTGACTTGATCTTCTGCTTTATGATTTCTTCATTTCAGTTATTGTATTCTTCACTTCTGAGTATTTTGGGGGTTTTTAATGGTTTCTATCTCCATTATGCTTACTATCTCTTTTTTGAAGTCTTCACTAAGTTCCTTGAGCATTCTTATAACCATTGTTTTGAACTCTGTCTCTGATAGGGTGCTTGTCTCTATTTTGCTTAGTTCTTTTTCAGGAGTTTTCTCCAGTTCTTTCATTTGGGACATATTTCTTTGTTTCCTCATTTTGGCTGCCTTTCTGTTTGTTTCTATGTATTTGCTAGATCTGCCACATCCCCCAGTCTTGGCCAGGTGGCCTTATGTAGTAGGTGTCCTGTGGGGCCGTGGGTACAGTTTCCCTGGTCACATGCACCAGGTGGTCTAGGAATGTCCCTTGTGTGAGTTGTGTGTGCCCTCCTGTTGTAGTTGAGCCTTGGTTGCTATTGGCACATCAGTGCGTGGGACTGACCCTCAAGCTGATTGGCTACGTCCACAGCTTACAGGCTGCTGTGTGGGGGCTTACCCCACTGAGTGGGATTTGCCCCAGTGGGCTCTGGTGCCTGTTGAGAGCACCCTTTAGGTGTGCCGTTTATGGGGCTAATTGTGTAGTGCTCTGCTGTGGCCTGAAGCCAACCTCCAAGTATGTTGGTTCTGGGGCCTCTTGCCAGGGACTCTGGTGCCGGTCCAGGTCACCCACTGCCTGTAACTGGCCGTGGAGTACCTGGTAAGAGCTACAAAGCCATTCACGGTTGTTCACGGCCTCTTCTAACTTTGAAGGTGTGTGGGAGAGGCCA
>NW_017731385.1:6033252-6035455 GCF_001890085.2 Hipposideros armiger
GAGGAACATAACAGTGTAATTATCGGTGTCTGCCCGCACACACACAGACATAATTTCAAGTATACTTACAAAATTGGTTGCTTTTGTCTTTGAAACAGATTCCATTCTGTTCCTGCTTTTCTAAATGAAAACATTTTAACTCACTGGTTATTATGTGACTTCTGAGCATTAGAATGAAAACTGAGCATTTCAGAAAGTGTTTTCTATCTCTAGCGCTTTCTGTTTTAGGAAAGTCCCACATCTGACAGTAGCAAACATTTAGCGAGGACTGACTGTGCGCGTGGTGGAGAGTGACGGTCACCTGGTCACCCACGGCGAGAACACCAGCTCTTCACGCTGGCGTAGGGCGGGCTGAGAAAACAAACCGGGGAAAAGAAGCCTTTCACTTCCTGGGTGCTTTACAGTCCTCTTTCCTGTGGCGAAAGGGGGAATGAAGTACGATTGTCACTGTCTCCTCGGGTATGACTTCGTAGCTTACAGGAAGCTCGTCCCGCAGAACCTGAGTCGGGTGCTGTCGTAGGACCCAGCCTTCTCTGTGGCCTATTTGTGCTGGAAGTCCCTCTCTGAGAGGCACTGATGGCTTTGGATGACAGCTGTTCCCAGAGGTTGTTATTGGAGCTAGCTGTCTCATCTCAGGGGCGCTGAGAGCCTGTCCCTGGGGCTGAGGGGACTATACAGGTTCCAGAAGTGGCTGCTGGCCGGTGGAGCTTGGCAGCTGAAGGCTCTGCCTCGGGAGGTGCATCGAGTGGGAACCGGAGCATTTCAGGAGAGACCCTGGGCAGCTGGGGAGGGGAAGGGAGGGTCCCAGACCATCATGGAGTGGGTACCGGGCAGAGGGGGAATACCAAAAGCCCAAAGTGCCAAGACATCTCGTTTGCCCCAGTTGTGGAAAAAGTCACACGTGACCTTTATACCCTACTTTGACATTGACTAAAACGTTGTATGTAGTGAAGCGTTACCAGCAAAATGTAGTTGCGAACAGGAAAGATGTCATTTCATTGGGCCTCAGCATCATCTCAGCGCTTGAACGTCCTGTTGGTTGAGCCACGTAAGAGAACCCAGCAAGGCTTACATGCAGATAGAGCGTCGGTTTCTGTTATCCTAAAGTTACATGTCACGTGTTCAGTCAAAGGTCCAGTGTCTGCTTGGGGACTTGATGCTGCATCTTCTAACAGCCAGAGGTGGGTGGCATTTTAACGGGAGCATTTTCGACTGAAGCTTCTCCCTGGTGCTTCAGGGCAGCTCGGCCAGCTGCACATAGTGCAGCGGCCACAGGGGGGCAGGAGTCCCCATCAACTGCCCACTGGCAGCCTGGCAGGGCAGTCCGCTGGGTCTTTGGGTTAGAAACGTCATTCTCCCTCCTTCTCGTCCATCACATCTCTACTAAAATTTATCATCCGTGGACTTTACTGTGGAAATGAAAGATGACAAACCTTCCCAATTTTAAGTGATTTTGGTTGAATTGCTGGAAGCGATTGATAGAAAGATGCAACTGAGGGCACAGTGGGATTTTGAGCCCCTCTGTGCTTGTTCAAGGGTGATTTCTATGTCAGGAGCTTTGATAATGGAAGGATGACCAGTAGTAGAGCAACAGCAGTGGCCCTGTTTTATTCTTTGGGGTGAAAAATGAAAGTGTTTCTATTTTTAAGGACTTCTGTGCTGTCAGAAAGAAACCAAGCTTTTCTTGCTGATTTTTTTGAAAAGTAATCTAGCTGAAATTCCTTATTTAAAACTAACTTCATACCAGACATGATTTTAGTTTTTATCTTTTTAAAATCATGTTTTGATATTTGTTTTCATGTTTTAATGTAGCATGAGTTGTCTTTGGAAGCATTTAACTTTGTTATTCCATTCTCTACAGTGTATTAAATATTGAAATATTCATTATAATTGGAGAATGAGGACCATTTTACTTTTTTGTTTTTGATCTAACTCTGTATTTTGGATAATATCATTTTATTTAGGGAACGCATAAGCACTGGCATTTTCATGCTATTTTTGGCCTGAAAATTCATTGTCAACATTTTGGAAATTATATAATTCAGTATATTCTTGTTCCTGCTGTTTGCATTGTAAAAACCTGTTTAACCCCTGGCTTCCACATAAATGTGATTCTTTTTATACGTCAGGTAAAACAAGCACACAGTATGCTTTGTGTTCACAGCAAGATGTTTAAAATGGACTACTTAATTTTAAGTGGTTC
>NW_017731385.1:6041428-6043820 GCF_001890085.2 Hipposideros armiger
GTACAGTCATAAATCTACTTCCATGTACAGCACTCCAGTAATGAGCACCCTTATCTTATAATGTTTCATTATCAAGTATGGACTTTGCTATATATTTTTCTAGATCACCTCTATTGGGTTAGAAAAATCCTCTTCTAGTTTTAGTTTGCTACGAGTTTGTATCACGAGTTTGTGTTAAATTTTAAAGAGTGCCTTTTCTATACTTACTGAGATAATGCCATTTTCCCCCTTTAATCTTAATTGACATATACATGTCAATGTGGTGAACTACAAAATTACATTAATGGATTTTCCGGCTCAATACTGTCTTTGTGTTACTTGATTAAATTGTACTTGACTTTGACTTTGCAAAATTGGGTTTACTAACTTTTTAAAAAAGAGTTTTACATCTTTGTTAGTGAGACGTTCATACTGTTCTCATTTGGTTTGGTTTCTAGGTTTTCCTGTCTTCATTATATGGGCTGGGAATGACTCCTTTTTCTGTTCTCGGGAGTAGCATGTGGAAATAGAGGTTATCTGCACCTTGATGTTTGCTCTAACTTGCCTGAAATATCATCGAGGGCTGGTGTCTAGGATTTTATTTATTTTTTTGTTTCTAGTTTGTCTTGAGGGCTTAGATTTTGAACTGCTGATTCGATTTCTTTAGTCTTTCTAGGTTTATTCAGGTTTTACACTTCTTAAATCAATTGTGATGTTACATTTTTCTTAAAAACTTCATCTTCCCCCAAATGTCAGTTGTATTGGTGTAAAGTTGTTCGTTGTATTCTATCTTTTAAAAATGTCAGCTGTAACTGTAGTTATGACCTTTTTTTCATTCCTGATATTGCTTATNAGAAGTTGTCAGGGGATGGTGGTGACCAAGACCAGGTGTGGCTTTGGGAAGGGACTGCCGAGATGGAGTTGGGGTCAGGGTCATTCCCAGAATAGGAAAGCCGGGAATTTTGAAGTCTTTAGGAATGACCATGGGTGGTAAAGCAGGCCTTAGTGTCCCAGCGGTTCCCAGCTGTCCTTTCCTGGTCAATCCCTGCTGCTCTGGGAGGCTTAGTAAAGGCACCAGCACCTCACGGGAGACACGAGAATTTTAAGAAAATGCTTGACAATCATTGCTGAAAGAGATAGGGGGTGTTTAGAGAGCCATGACTGAGCATCGGAGCAGAGGAGGAGAGTAAAAAGTTTAGAAAGTAAATATACAAAGTTTAACATGGAATGAAATTCGAGGAGAAACTTTAGAATAAGAAACCTGTGAAGGAAAAGAAATGCTTTATGGAGGCAGTTGGAACTCGGAGAGTTAAATGCTAGATGTTACAAATACTTAGGAGATCTACAGGTGTCGCTGGGGAGTGTGCAAAAGAGCAAAGGTTTCATGTGAGCAAATGGAAGAAACATCCGTGGAATGAGGAAGCATGTGGGGATAGACATTTCATTGTGATGTCATTTCTGACAGTCTTCTCCAGATGCTTCTGAGAGTCATGATTCTCAGTTTCCCTCTTGGCACCGCACCAATATTACCTCAGAGATTTCCACACGTAAACTGATTTATTTTAGCCCACAGGAAGTTAACAGCTATGTCGGAAACTGGAGTGGTTGAACGTTTTTGTAAATTTACAAAAATCCACAGTCAAATGAAAATCTTCGCAAGCTTTCCTTCCTCAGATAACATCGACTCTTCACTAATGAGCTTTTGTGTCTAATAAGTGTTTGTACGTGAAGCTGAAAACCACTTCAGACATTCCAGATAGTTCAACTGTATGCATTAGTTATGCCAATGCTTAGAAGGTACGCTTTCTTTTCAAATTTTTTATTATGTATAAATTTTGAATCTCTTTTTAAGGAGTCATTAGAGAGGTCTGAAAGCATTCTTGTTTCTCCAGTTTGCTGGGTTTGTGGAACAAGGATGTCTACATTAGTGTTTTAAATTGGCGTCCTTCAAGGTGGGGCTGACTTTTGAGAGGCGAAAAGGGGTGTGTGGGGCTTAGATGTGGAAGGAGCTGGAAAGATCAGAGTGACAACGCAGCCCTGTCACAGAGGCGCAACCTGAATACAACTTCATACAAGGACCATGAGTCATCACATCCTTGTTTAATCACAGAAGTTTAGGAAAACATGGGTTGGGTTATTTCCCCTTGAATTGTTTTGTTTTTAGTTCTGCATCTTAAACTAGCAATCATGCACTTGCCCATGTAGCATTCACTAATAGTGTGGACATATGATTAGCAAAACATGAAATTAAAATAAGTCAGTATTTTCCCTCTTTTAAAGCAACAGGAGCTTGTCAGTCATTTGTGCCCGTCGTTAACTAGTTTTCAAAATTCCCCTTAGCATCAGTTTTTATGAGGTTTCACTCATATTCTGGTCTTGGTTCTCTTGTCATGGGTGAGCTGAAGCAAAAAAC
>NW_017731385.1:6050470-6054271 GCF_001890085.2 Hipposideros armiger
GAAGAGGAAGAGGGCTCGCCCCACCGAGAGCTCCTGAGCACCTCCCCCCAAAAGCAATAAAGTATAAAGTATCAGCTAACTTTCTCCAAAAAAAAAAACCATACATAAATAAAAATAAAAGACACAAAAATGATTTTATTTTCTTCATCTTTTTTATCCTTGTTTCTCTGGTTTTCAGTAAGATCACGTATTCTGAACCAAAGGCTTGTTCCCCAGGGCAGTGTTGGGGTCACGGGGGAGTGTAGGGGTCACAGCACAGTGAGCCAAGCCAGCTCCCACCCAGGTTACCAGCCACCAGCAGGTGCTGCCAGGGGCCTGAAGGCGGCCATGGCTTAAATGGGCGCCCAAGAAAACACCATAGAGGAAGGCAAGGTGAGGTGGCTGAGAACAGGAGAGCTTGCTCGTTGATTTTTTTATCCTCTCTGTGCTGGTCAAGATCTGCTTGTCACTAATAAAAACCACTGAACTTTGCCCTTTCAGTGGGTGAATTTTATGGTTTGTGAGATGTACCCCAGTAAAGCTATAAGAAAAGGAAGAGCTACCCTGCAGAAGAGTTCAAGGAGAATGTCAGGGCTGGATTCCAAAAGGCTGCTGACTCAGGGTGACAGATATTTCCAAACACAATGCATCTAGGGGTGTGTGTGTGTGTGTGTGTGTGTGTGTGTGTGTTTACAGGAATAATTTCCTGGGCTCTTGGTAAGTACCAGGGTTTAGAAGTTATCATTAGTATGTCCGCAGCAGCAAATTGGCATCTTTTGTTTTTAAATGTCATTTTTTAATGGAAAAGAAGTGGCACCCAAAAGGTGACCTCCAGTGAGGTCAGGGTCTTTATGCCTCCAGCTGTAGCTGGAGGTGCTCAGTGCCGCCCCGCTGAGTGATGGGCAGGAGGGAAGAGGCAGAGCCAGGCCTAAGGGACCTGAGGGGCTGCCCCCTCCCTCACCACGCACCTGTGGCCGGTTTGCCAGAGCCGTTAGGTGCCCCCCGCCCTTCCTCAGAAATGTGGGTGCTGTCAGAGGAGGGTGCTCAGCCCGGAGGAGCCGGGAAGATTCCCCTTTGCAGCTTTCTGTGGTGGCGGGAACCGGCATGCAGCCATGAAATGCTGAGGAGCCGAGTGGCAGACCCCAGGCCCGAGTGGCAGACCCCGGGCCCGAGTGGCAGACCCTGGGCCTGAGAGTGCTAGATTCTCTCAGGCTGCAGGAAATGCCACCATGAGCAGTGACTAGGCTCAGTGGCTGTGCCTGTGAACCATGCTTTCGACAGGGGACCAGAAACTTTCGACTGGTCAGAACTCCAGTTGTGTGTAGCAGCCTCAGCTCTGAGATTATTTACTGTGCTTGGAGCAGGTTAAACAGGGTGCTACAGGGAGCTGCTGGCATAGGTGGACCCCAGCCAGCCTTGCTCCCGAGGGATTAGCTTTGCTGTTTACAGCCAGTGTGTGCTGGGACACCTCCCGCCTCTGCATTCCAGCGAAGCTAAGAAGGGTGGAATGTAAGTGCAGTATCAGCCAGGAGCCCCAGCCGCCCTGGTGGGCCCACACCCCAGCAGCATTCCTTAGATAGCTGCAGGCTGCCGGAGGTTAGAGCTCCTGGGGCTCTGGGAGGAAGCAGCCAGGCGGAACCTCAGCGTCTCCAGTGCACGTTTCTGTGGAAGGGACTGTGATGGCACCCACGCAGGCCAGCCCCTGCACCTGTGGCTGGGCAGCGTGGTCACATTACACTATTACAGTGGCTCCCGAAGAAGGGGATGGGATTTGGAGAAAGCAATGGGTGTCCGCCACATCCAATTTGTAGGTACGTGTAACATACGTGACAGGACCACATGGTATAGACACCCTGTGTTCTGCCTTTTTCACACACGGTCCATGAACAGTTTGCTTTGTATTCTATATTCTTTGAAGACATCTTAATGGCTTTTTGCTTTTCCTTATGGACATATTATAGTTTATTCATTATTTTTGGTTACACATGTAGATGGCTTGCATTTTTCCCACATTAAAACATGATTGCTTTCAATATAAACCTCTAAGTTTATGTTTCTTTATGCTAGATTTCCAAAAGGTAATATCTGAATCAGTGGATAAGAGTTATTTTAGGGGCAGCCGGTTGGCTCAGGTGGTTAGAGCGCAGGCTCATAACACCAAGGTTGCCGGTTCGATCTCCACATAGGCCACTGAGCTGCGCCCTCCACAACTAGATTGAAACAACTACTTGACTTGGAGCTGATGGGTCCTGGAAAAACGCACTGTTCCCCAATAAAATTTCTTTTAAAAAATTGTTGTTTTAGCTGTTGATGTGTATTGTCAGATGGCTTTCTAGAAACGAGGCGTAATGGATGCGTATACAGCTGCTTGTTGCCTATAGATGGTGAAACGCACGCACAGAATAAACAAATAAGGTGTATTTAGCTTTACTTAGAAGAGTACTGAGGCGGCAAAGGGACATGCAAAGATATTCAGCATATGGCAGAGCTTTTTAATACCTTTTGTTGAGATATAATTCACNTGGTTTCTAATTCTTTGCCAAAATGATCAATCTTGTCTTTTATCTTGTTGAACACAGTAAGAAAAATTACTTTAAACTTTCTCTCACTAACACACAGAGTGATAGTGGGTATTCTATTCTTGTGGTTCCTTCCTTTTTTTCAGTCTTGTCTTTTTTTTTTTGAGAGTACATACAAATTTAGTAAGCTTAAGGCCAGTACAAAGCAATGGTGACAGGAGAATTGTGGTTGAAAATACTAAATACTTACAAGCGTATTTAATACGCTTATTAAAGATGTCCGTCCCTCCCAGAGTCTTGTCTTGTTGAATGTTTGATAATCTTTCTATCGAGTGCCAGGCAAATGAAAAAAATTAAGAAAATTTGAGACCTAGGATGACATAGTCTCCTTCTAAAATGGGTTTGTTGGTTTCTGCCAGGTACCTGGCAACTGCAGCCATCTGGGGTCACCTCAGTCCAATTTCAAGGACCAAGGCAATTCAGAACTTGACTGTAGTGCCAACGAAGACCTGATGTCTGGTTTATCTTTATTTTTAGGGTCACCCCTACAGAATCCCAACCCAGATTAAGGCAGATTGACCAGGATCCCTGACATGGGTGGACCTTGGACTCTGAATTTTGTCCTTTGATTTCTGAATGGGGTGGCTGCTAAGCCACACCCTCCAGAATCAGAGGACACCCCCAGGGGCAAGTGGTCCCCATATGCTTGGCTTACCTTCTTTGACCTCTGTTTTCCCAGGATTTCGCTTGACAGTGTTTTGCTGTCTTGTGATTCCATAATGCCTTCAAGAAAGTGTCTTTTGTTATTTATTTATTTATTTATTTGTTTATTTATTATTGGGGAATTGGGGGAGGGGAACAGAATTGGAGAATTGGGGAAGGGGAACAGACAAGTTGCTATCCTTTTGTTCTTCAGTCTAGCTGTGGAGGCCGTCGCTTCACTGGCCCATGTTGGTATTATTGTTGGGCTTATCCCAGCTGAGGCAGATCAGTCGCCGGCCATTGGGTGCTGCTCACGGCTGCTCTTGGCAGCTCACACCGGCTGCTGGCCGCTCACGGTTGCTCATGACAGCCCAGCTCCAGGTCGAGCTGTTGTTCACCATCTTAGCTGTAGAGGGCGCAGTGTCACTTGCCCTCATGTGGGATCCAAACCGGCAGCCCTACTGCTCAGAGCTTGCACTCCCAAGCCAACTCTTAACCAATGAGCCACTCGGCCAGCCCAAGAAAGTGTGTTTTAAATTTTTTCTAGTTATGCTCAGAAGGAGGCTGAGTCTGAATTATCTAAGTCCACCATTCCCAGAAT
>NW_017731385.1:6060836-6064972 GCF_001890085.2 Hipposideros armiger
CACTCTTATAGATATATCTTTGAACATTTATATGATTGTCTCCTATGGGTAAATTCCTAGAAGTAGATTTGGTAGCTGAAAGGTATGGTCAGTTTATATTATGACACAGAGTACCACCCTCCTTACTGCAAGGCAGAGGGAATTTATGCATCAACCAGTGGTACAGGAAACCATTCCTTTCCCCACATCCTCATCACACTAAAATAGTCTTAATCTATGGTCATTTGATGAGTGAAAAATAGTTCATCAGTGTCCTTGTTTGCATTGAGTGGCACTTTTCAGGTTGAACAGTTTTTCTTTTGGTTTTTTTTTGCCATTTATATTTTTTTCTTTAAAAATATATAAAGTTAGAAGTTTATAAGTTGGAGTTCAGAATTTTTATATAGAAAAGTATTTCTGTTTTACAGTATGTATTTCCTTCCACGGCTTTAAATCTAATTAAAATTTTGATGGTATGTTTTGATTACTGTTAATTATCATTATTCTACGGTTAACCTGTTTATTATACCATTATCCTTTTTTTGATTGTTCTATTACCATTTCCTTCCCACTACTTCTCTTGTAGCTTTTAATAACCATTTAGTTTCTTTTTAAAATGCCACCTTCAGTGTTAACTCTTCAAAATATTTATTCTTCTTGAGATACAAGAACTTACAACCCCCAATTAGACATTTTCCCACACAGCTAACCCTTGCATTTTCACAGTTATTTCTTTTTACTTTAATTTTAGAAGATTCTAAACTGCCAACTGAAGATTTTCTTAGAAATTTAAAAAGCATGGCCCTTTACAAATACAATGTTTATGTATTATAGCCTATGGGTTAATCTGTTCATTTACAAACCAGAATTACTAAATATCAAATTAATAAACTTCAGTTTTTGCTGACCTTTGCATTAATTTTCCGTTTTTCACTCTGGTTTCTTTTTCTGATTTCCCCAGCTCCTCTCCATTTTTCCTAATTTCCTTCTTTCCCTTGTTTGGAAAGAGGGAAAACTTGCATTGTTTTTATTTTTTTTTATAAAAACTTCCTTCTTATCCCAGGCATTACTTTATGGTAAAAAGAGCCCATCTTTGGAATCAGAGATAACTCTAGTTCTGAATAATAATTCTGGAATTTTCCAGTTGTGGAGCCAACAGGTAATAGCTGAATAAAGAGATGATTCAGAATGTTACATAGAGGAATCAGTATGAAGAAGCTTAGCAGAGCAAAAATACAACACTTTCTAACTGTCCAAAGAAATACCAAAAAGAAAAAAGAACAAAGAAAATGGACCCCATCCCATACATTAAGTATTATATAATTTACTCATATTGATCAATGTGAATAGGCCTAAGTTACTATTAAAAGTTAAAGATTCTCAGATTGGCTGAGTAAACTCTAACTCTATGCTGAGTGTAGAGACACATTTAAAGTGATTGAGAAATGTTAGAAATAAAGGCTTGGGAAAGATATACCAGGAAATTACTTATAAAAAGGAAGTCTTGATATCAAACAAGGTAGAACACAGGCCAGAAAAAGGTGTTACATGAGACAGAGACACCATATAGGCAAAAGACTATAATTTATGATGAAAAATGATAATTTTCAATGTCTGTATTCTAAATAACACAGAAGCAATTTTCCCAAAGCAGAGACTATAGGAGATGAAAGAAAAAACAGACAGACACACACCAATAAATGGGGTTTTAACATACCTCTTCATTTCACAGAGAACAAGTGCAAAAATTAGTAAGATAGCCTAAATAAATAATCTATAGATATACATTGAACTGTGTACTCCAATAATAGAGACTATACTTTGATTTCAAGTGCTAATGGATCACGTATAGCAAATGACCTTATATTAGTTGATTGTAAAAAACGTGGTTTTTTTGGTTTGGTGAAAAAGTTTTTGTCATTAAAATAATTCTTAAAGATGAAACAAACATAGACGTCAAGAGGGAAATGCAAAAAACGGTCACAGGACCCCAAATCCCTCTGCTTGTAAAGCTCAAACGGGGGAGAAGTAGCAATTTACTTTCCAACTTACTCTACATAGAAACAGAAGTAGTTACAGTGCAGCTATAGAATAGGATCGAGACCTAAAATGAACCTTAGACTCAGTGCCTTTTTGAAACAGATGAAGATGTTAAAGCCCAGTGAGGGGAGTTGTTTTCCTGGAAGCCTTCCATCTGATTAATGATGGGTTTGCCTTCGCTGTGTGTCCAGGGTGTACCCCGGAAGCATGATGCATTTAGAGTAAACCAACCAGAACCAGAAGTAGAGGGATAACAACAGACAAAGAAGATACAGCAACTACACGTAAAAACAAAACTTCCTTTCAAAGTGGACATTTTTAGAGTGGAATGCCTATTTGTTTCAGGGTGTAAGTCTTACATAAAGGTGAAAAGTTATCTATTCATTTTTCAAAAAGGGTCTTAAATCTGGGACATTTAAAACTCTATGAAACAACCCTTGGATCAAAAGAGATATCTGAAGGAAACTACAGAATTCTGAGAAAATATTAAAAACATGGCATGTCAGAGTCTATGGGATGTAGTTGAAACAATGCTTCATAAGCATTCATAACATATGTTAAGGAAGATTCATAACATATGTACCTGTATAAATAAAAATCAAGACAAAATATGAAAAAAATAATTTAAGTGTCAAACTCAAAACACTGGGGAAGTAAACAACAAAATAAACTAAAAGAAGACAGAAGACATTAATAAATATAAAAACTGAAATTAGCTGGTTAGTAATCAGAAAGTAGAATTAATAAATCAAGAATCTCATTCTTAAGATAAAGATCAAGAAAAGAGAAAAACTACTAGCCCACCTAATTTTTAAAAAATGAAGGAAAAAACAATATACATACATCCAGTTAAGATATGACAAGGGCAAATAGCCATCAAAACAGAGGAAATTTAAAATAAAACAGGAGACTACCTTGCACAACTCCATGCAAATATATTTGAAAACCTAGGTGCACTTTTTATAAAAACGTAATTTACTAAAAGTGATCCCAGTAGAGATAGAAGATCTAAAGGACCTAATAATACAGGAAGTAGAAAAAATTGTGAAAGAGTTTGATTAAGCACCTTGACCAGATGGTCTCAAGGGAATTCCTTCAAAATTCAAACTCAGAAAATCCCAATACTACATAAACTTTTCCAGAGGTCAGAAAAAAAGGGGAAATTTCCAGATTGTTTTAGTAAAGCAAGTTAACATTAATACTAAAATCTGACAAAGGCCTTACAATAAAGGGAAAAGGGAAACTGAGGAACAATATTACTTATCAACAGTGCAAAAAATTTAAGTAAAACGTTAACAAGTATAATCTGATGGTGCATAAAAAAGACCATGATCAAGCAGAGTTCCAGGAATTCAAATGTGATTTACTGATCTATTTGTATAGTTTATCATATTCAGTCAATAGATCTAAGGAGACAAATTAATTATATGGTCATCTGCGTGGATGCCAGAGATTCATTTAACAATATTCAACACTCATTTATTAGCAAGTGCTCAATAACATAAGACTCAATGCATAATAGCTTAATGTGATTAAGCATTCTCACATGTATGCATACATATGTGCATACATGCATGTAAATATACATACCCCAAAGTCAGCTTCTGACTTTAAGGGGAAAAACTAGATACCTTCCCTCTATAGTCAGGAACTGGAGAGGCATACACTTTGGAAAGAAAGAGTTAAAAACTTCTCTGCAGATCTTAAGTAAAGATCCTCTCGTTACATTTTAATTAGAAATATCGGTATGGACTGATTTTTTTTTAATTAAAAAAGAAAAATGTATTTCCTGGCTCTTTCCACAGAACAGTCCTAGAGGAATGATAACTGTAGCAGTGAATATATCTAGCACTCCTACTGTCGCGTCTACACAGCACTCCTTGGAGGAATGGCTAGTTCCAGGTTTGGGGCAGGAAATACTCAGTATGAACCTGGACGGTTTTTTTTTTTTACAATAGACAGCAAATAAGTTACTAAAGATTTCGGATCATGTCAAGAGCACAGGAGCCAACATGAAGGGGCTGTTTAGGACAATTTGGGGAATCACACATACAGAAAAATGCAATAGAAACAAAGAATATGTAAAAACCTATGAGTTTAAAAGAATACTTTTTTTT
>NW_017731385.1:6066213-6080913 GCF_001890085.2 Hipposideros armiger
GGCCCTCATATGTGGGATCTGAACCGGGGCCCTCTGGCGTCCCAAGCCAGCTCTTAACCATCGCGCCACTCGGCCGGCCCTGCACAACCTAAATTTAACAACGCTTCTAGAGCTAGCTTCAATTTGCAGAAGGTCTGAAAGAAAGAAATTCAACAAATGACACCATGAGGAAACAGGCAGACAGATCCAGAATGTGGGTCAGTTGGAGCAAATGCAACAAATCAATGGCATTAAATTAACAGAAGTGGAAGAGAGTGACACCCAGATTAAAACAGAAGTAACCACAACCACGTGTAATAAATATGTGTCTGCGTCTCGACTAAAACCTATTTGGGTAAAAAGACATTTTTCAGACAATCAGGAAATTGTTATTGTGGTTGTAGTTATTTTTAATTTTATTTTTAATTTTCTCTGCAGAGATGACTGCAGATGGTATCATCTTCAGTTATTTTCAATTTTATGTGTAATAATGACATCATGGTTATGTTTTCTAAACACTATATTTTTTAGAGAGGCATTTGAAGAACTGAGTGCCCCTTTAAAGTGCTTCCACAAAGAATGAAAAGAAAAGGAAAAAATTGGATTCATGAAGCAAATCAGTCAAAATATTGGTCCTGGGATGGGTTCATTATACAGTTCTTTCTGCTTTTGGGTATATTGAAAATACTTCATAGTAAAAAGATATTTCAGCCATTGATTGAAAGCCATGCTGCATGACAATGGGGGTGAGCTGAGCTCTCTTGGAAAGGGGATTCAGACTTCTCCCCCAGGAAGCACCAGTGAGGTCATGGAGCTGGAATGAAAGGAATTTGGTCTGAAGAAACTGGGACGCTGTCAGCTTCAGCACCACTGTTGGGAGTGAGGAGAAGGTCCCAGAGGTGAGGGGAGTCCAGTAGGAATCAAGGGTCAGGAAGCTTGAGGCTGGGTTGTTGAATGCATCTTTCACATGGATATTGACATTACCCAGGATGACAGGAGAGCCTTCCCCCCAGCATTGTATTATGAAAAATATCAAAAGTTTTACAAAGCTGGAGGAATGTTACAGTGAATACTCATGTTCCAGGTGGATTCTACCGTGATCATTTTACTTTTATTGTTTTAGTGAAGTATCCATCCATCCATTTTTCATTTTGGACTCATTTCAAGTAAATTGCAGACACTCCTGGCTCCTCTCATGCAGCAGTTTTGAGGATTAAATGAGTTTTTTTAAAGCTGTGAGAGATACTACAGAAATGCGTGGGCCTTTAAATCTGGCTAAGAAGTTGTCTGACCTGGGTTCCACGCACTGACTCAGTTCAGGGCTGAGCCTACATTTCCTTCCTCAGCAGGAGGGTCAGGGCCAGAGCTGCTGAGCCACATGCCCAGCACCTTCCGCAGCCCCGCCCTGCAGATGTAGATATCCCCCTGCTCTCAGGGCTAAAGAAACGGCAAATGTGATGTGGGGAAAGGAAAGCTAAGGTGGAATATTCCAGAAGGGAAGTGGCAGTGATGCTGACAACCCAACCACTGCACCATCTTTCTTCTTCCAGGTCAACTTTATTCCATCGTTGAGTTTGCACATCTTTCCTGAATTTAGTTGTTTCTGGTCTGAGGCTGAGTAAGCCTAGTCCTGTTTCTCACCGTGGGTAGCAAATGACAGCTCCGGGAGAAGTTCCAGAAGGACTAGACTTCTATTTTGTTAAATGCGGAATTAAACGGTCTTACCACTTGGGACTTGAGCTCTGTTTTCATTTGCATGGAAAAAATGAAAAGTAATGGGAAAACGTTTTTACGTCTGGTGTCAACTGGCCCCTGACACAGGCCCAGGTTCCAGTGTGGGCTCTGTCACTGGCGTGATCTGTGAGCCTGGGCACCTTGCTTACTTGGCAGAGCCTCAGGGTCCGCATCTGTCAGGGGAGAGGATGGCACCTTCTCTGCCAGCCTCTGGCTTGTGGAAACACACATAAGGAGCTACAGAACTATACGGTGGCACGTCCGCCTCAGACCAGTGTGGGCCTGGACTTACCATGTTAGCACTTAACTGCTTATGTCCTTTCTATGTGGGGTCCCGTGTCCCTTACAAAGTCCCCGCTGGGGAGGGGACAGGGCCCTAGCCTGAGAGGCAGTGTCTGTGCAGGGTAGAGGTGGGTGGGGCGGCCCCGGGGAGCTAAGTGTTCCTTATGTTGGTGTGCATGGACTCCCACTGCTTTCAGCCCTGCACCCGTACCTGTCCTTTGTACTTGCTTCCTGTGTGCCCGAGGCTGGGGCAAGATGACGTCTCTGTGGTGTGCCCTGTGTGGTGGCTGCAGTCTGCTTATCGTTGGTAGCTACTCCTGGACTCACTTTCCCTCTTCCCAAAGTGCTGCCATCTACATCACTTGGATCTTTTTTCCTTGTGGCTTTATATCTTTGGGGGGTGTGGAGGAAGTGATTCAGGAGGGAGAGGAGATAAGATGCATGTATTGTGTACTAGGCACCTTTTTAATTAGCAGTCAGTATAGGGTTTTTTTCTTAATAGCTTTAACCATGTCATTATGGATATATACTTTCAAACTTTTAATCTACTCACGTACCAATGAAAATTCCAAGTGCTCATTTCAGCCAGCTAGTCAATTGACCCGATTATCCACATCAATTACAACCATCACCTGGGAGCTGTGGTCAGAAGTGGAGGCCCCTTCTCACCCAGGCCCCGGGGAGCCACAGGCCCCTCCCAGGTGGTGCCCTTTCATTTACAGCTGAGGTGGCATGGCCCTGTACCCTAATAGGACAAGGCGTTTCTTAAAGAACATAGAAAACAGCCACAGCAATAATGAAAACTTGATGGAGCTGATTCCTAAATGTCTTACCTTTTTGCCGGTTTATCAGAAGAGGGTTGAAAAATACTTCCAAGGTTGTCAAAAGAAATTAACATTATTTTAGCTAAATTTAAGCCATAACTATATGCCATGAAAGATTGGTGTGTATGTGTGTGTGGTGTGTGTGCATGTGTGTATGTGCGTGCATGCATGTGTGTGTGTGTGTGTGTGTGTGTGTGTGTGTGTGTGTGGAGTAGCAGTTGGAAGGATGGATTAAGGGGAGGGCTTGAAAGGAAATGTCGGCGAGATGTCACAATTTACTGTTTTGTCGATACTTTGAAAATGGTTTACCCCAATTGCTTCATTGATACTGTAGAATGACACACTAATTAATTAGCAAGTTGGTTTTAAACCTAACTTATTGCCGCATATGAACATTTAGGTACATCTGCCCTATTATATGTGATCCCTAAGAAAGAATCCTACCCTCGGACTGACAAAAAAACTGTACGGGAGCAGAACCTAGGTCTGTAGGAGCTGACTGGTGAACTTGAACAAGACTTTGAGGACCAGAGGAAGATGAATTTGTCTGACAACATTTGTGTAGAATTTCAAATTCTCAAAGCTCTGGTAGTTTCCATCTTGGCTGCCTATCACACCAAGTCAGTGTAATTTTACTAGCACCATTTTCTTCCTTTCTAATTAAGGGTGAAGTTAGTTGGCCTCCAGTGGATTCGATGTAAGACAGCCCCTTACCCATTCAGGAAACGCAGTTCTGTCCTCTCAAGTTGCTCCATTAACGTTAAATCCTGTGTGTAAAGACCAAGCGCCAGCTCTGAGCGTTCCGCATTGCTCCCGAGATCTTACAGATACGCAAGGGGTATATTGAATAATAAGTTACTGTTATTTTAACACATTATGAGCAAGGAGCTACTGAATAGCTGGTATGCACTAATCATCTTTCTATAACATGAATTTTAAAGTGTCAGTTTCTAAAGGAAGAAGGCTCCTCCAACTGAATAAATCTTCGAGAAAACATGAGCAAGGCAATTATTCAATAAAATGACAGGCTTTTTATAAACTGTAATTGTAGTAGTTACAACTTGGAGTTTTTGTTATTCTGTGGTCTCTCAAATTGAAATATGCCAAAACAAAGTAAGTAACCACATATTTTACATTCAAAAATTAAAAAGTTTTGTGAGATAAATCTTCAATATTAAAAATCCTGCAACTAGAATAAAAATGCTAACAGGCACTATACTATTAGAGTACTTCATATGCTTATTCAGCCTATAAATTCTTTTCTAAGCTACATGAAATCTTATTAGACAAGTTGAAGGAAGATTTGGTCTTGGTTAAGATTTAAATCTTAATATAAAACCCTTTTTTATCTAGTAAAGGTAAGTGCAAACCACAGTAAATGAGATTGTATGGTTTGTAAATCATCTTTGAAGCAGTCCAGCAGAGCCAAGGGTTTCCCAGCTGGAAGGGAGCACAGCTGGTCATGGGATGGTGTGGGGTGAAGGTGGGTGATTGTGGCGCTGGTGACCCTTCCAGGTAAATTCATGCAAAAGAGAAACTGGAGAATTGCTGGGGTTTTGGTTAATTCTTACCATAGTTGACCAGTAAATTGCAAAAAAAGTAAAACAGAGAACCACCAAAAGTGACCCATATACCCCTTATACATTTTATATTACATTAAGTAAAATACATATAAATGCACAGTATTTACCAATCTTCCCATGTAGGTCCCAGGCTTTTTCTTTGAATGTGGATTTGCTTAGTCTGACATTTTTGTTCTTCACTAACCACGCCGTTCGGCAGTTGAGTTTCTTTATAAAGTGGAAAGACCTGGATAGTCTGGGTAGGAGATTCTTTGTGACTTTTAATAATTTCTCTTCCTCTTTTTTACAGTTAATCTCTTCTGTACTAAATTTGATAGCATTTCTTTTTTTTTTTTTTTTAGTAACTTGCCTTCATCAGGTGCTTCCAAAGCATTCATTGCACAATTCTTTTTACACCCATTCATCCATTAAGTAAAAAGTACACACGGAGCAGTGCAATTGGCTAAGTTCACAGAGCTCAGCTGGTGAGAGAAGGAGTGTGTGTGTGTGTGTGTGTGTGTGTGTGTGTGTGTGTGTGTGTGTGTGTGTCTCGCGGGATGGGGGAGGAGCCTGAGGGCCTCACTGAGGAGCTGAGAGTGATAGCATCTCTGACAGCTGTGCGAGTGGAATCCAGCTAAGAGCCCTGGGCTGTCTAGTTTAGATACGAGCCTTGGATGTGCTTCCAGAAGGTCTCCCTTCTCAGTCCCTGTCAGCTCCACATGGCTGCTCCCGCATGGCGGAGCCTGACCACGGCGAGCCCTCACATCTTTGTATTTCTGACACCGTCATGGTGTGTGGCTGTTAATACTGTTTGCAGAGCAGTCTCCCTGGCCATCTGCTGTTCGGCTTGGTCTGGGCTTCCGAGGCTGTGTCACAGCTGTGTGGATCCCAGGTCCTCTGGAGGTGGGTCAGACAGAGCAGGCAGGTCCTCTCTATGGAGTGTGAGGGCGGGGAGACCCCTAAGAGTAGGGGTGCTCAGTACAGTTAAGTCAGAGCCCCAGGGGGACCAGCAACTCTGGACCCCTGGAAGGCCTCCATCTTCCGGGCGGGGACGCTGTGATATGCCCAGAGCAGAAGAAGGAGGGGTCCCAGTGTGGCGTGGTGCCAGCTGGTCTGCTGGCAAAACTAGGCTCAGAGCAGATCATACACCTCCCTGGGGTCACAGACCTGGGGAGCAATGACAGCTATGGATCTTAGCAGGAAAACACACAGAGACCCACGGCCTTCTAACCGATTTCAGGGAGTTCAAGGACGCGAGGGTACAGGAAGGGCAACCCCGTGTAGTATTCTGCCCTTCCCAATTCCGTCCTGTCTGTCCCTTCCTAATCCCTCTCGAGCACCCTGTTCTCCTTCTTCCCTTTCACTTGACCTTTATGTCTGGACATTGCGGTCGTGACCCTCGCTACTGCTTTAGCACTCAGGCTAAAGTGTGTTTTTGGCCCTAGATCTACATTTTCCTTAGCACGTGCCAAAAACTGCCTGTAAATCAAGCTGTTGGGTGCTGAAGAGGAGATAGTGTGGCCCCTGGCTCTCAGGGTGCCAACCCTGAGCCAGCAGCACCGGGAACTTGTCAGAAATGCAGAGTCTCAGGCCCTCCCAGGCAGGCTGAATCCGAAACTCTGGGTGACATCACTATAGGCTAGCTAACATGTGAGAACCGCCTACGGGGTGAGCGAGAACTCCACTCCCCCAGTTTTAATTAGTGTTTCCCAGGCTGTGTCAAGTCCTTTGCCAACTCAGCTTCAAGCCCTTTCCTAACCAGACCACAGCCCCTGACCTGCTAGAGAGAGATCGATAAGTGGGTGCACGGGCAGGAGGTGCTCCCTTCCAGGGGAGCTTCAGTCCCTAGCTCTGAGGATGGGGCCATGACAGTGGCAGTGTGGTGATGTCCCCTCGCTCACTGGTACTGCTGGAGGAGAAAGCTGCTGAGTGAGGACCTGACCTCCACGGGAGGGTGGGGGCAGAGGTGAGGGTGTGTTAAGTCTTTGACTTAACAGATTTCAGAGTTAATGGAATCAGAGAAAAGTCCTATAAAAATCATCTTTTCAAAGAACAGCCTGAAAGGAAGCCTGTGGAACCAGTTTCCTTCAGTATCACCGAAGTCAAAGTTGGTAGTATTCTAACTTCACCCCTCCCACCAGACATACAGATGGGTTTTTCTGTTGTCTTTCTGCCTGTTTCCTAGACTGACATAGCTGACTAGCTGTCATTCCTATCTCTTTCCCTCCCTACCACCTATTTCTTAGATCAGCGGCATTGCATGGGGTGACGCCTTCCCCACTGCAGAGGTGCTGGCCCTGACTCTAATTAAGCCCAGGTGAGCTCAGGAGTATGCACTCCTAGCGAGCACACCAGGACACGGGCTCCCCGGTCTTTGGACCACTCTGCTGGCCCCTGTACTGGAATACATACATAATATGGGTGTATTTTTAAATCGGAGTTGTGTCATGCATTACTCATGTAATAAAAGAAGACATTTTAAAAATGGGTTTTTAAGTCCTGTTTTTGTTTGACTTAGAAATGGAGATAGAGGTGAGCATTTACATTGTTCTGGACCCAACTTTGAGCACATGCTGTGTGTCAGTCACTGTTTTAATTTGTAAAGTTTGGGGGGAGAGAAAGGGATGAATTGGAAAGAACCTTAAGGCTCTGTTTAATGACTGTTTACTAAAGAAATACAAATGTGTTCCACAATACGAGGTGTGAGCAAACAATACCATGAATGTTTAAATTAAAAAAAAAATTATTATAATAAAAGACACATTGCCAATAATCCCCCTCAAAATACTTCCCTTTGCTTCGAACACATGCCATCATTCTTGCCACTTTCTGAAGCAGTTCTGGAAGTCCTCTTTCGTGTCTTTAGTTGCGCAGTCGTGGCTGCCTTGATGTCCTGAATCATTTTGACTTTGGGGAAGAGCCAGAAGTCACACGGTGCCAGACCCAGTCAGTAAGGTGGATGAGGACACACCATAATGTTTTTTTTGACAGAAATTGCGTATACCAGAAGCGATGTGTGACACAGAGCGTTGTCATGATGGAGGATGATTGACGGCACAATTTAAAACACGCTTCTCTCACCCATAGCTCACACCCACTGACTGCACTGAACAAGTTGAAACTTGTCACATACTTTAGTAAGGTGCGACATGCCACTTTCCATATTGAGGGTCCCTGCATTTCCATTGGATGGCACTCGGAAGCAGCATTCACTGTAGTTTTTTTTTATCACAGTGGCTTCATGTCACACATCACTTCTGGTATGGCAGTATCTAATAAATACAGTTTATTTAAATATGGCAGTTTCTAATAAAAACACTATGGTGTGTCCTCATCCACCTTATTCACCAGATCTGTCACTGTGTGACGTCTGGCTCTTCCCCAAAGTCAAAATGGTTCAGGACATTGAGGTAGCCAAGACAGCACAACTGAAGATACTCATGAAAGAGGACTTCCAGAACTGCTTCAGAAAGTGGCAAGAACAATGGGATAAGCGTGTTCAAAGTGAAAAAGAAGTATTTTGAGGAGGATTAACGGCAATGCATCTTTTACTGTAATACATTTTTTCTTGTTAACCATTCACCGTATTTTGTGTTCACACCTCATGTGCAGTATGTGTATAAACACATGAGAAATGAAGCTATCTAGATTGGAGAGGTAATCCACACTAGTGAGTCAAGTTTCTAATTCACAAAAACCTCAAGTTATATGAAATGTTTTGTACATTTTGAAAAATGAACGCTACCTGGATTGTTACCATTACCTTCCTATACTCATGTGTTAAGTTCATTGCCTTGTGTAACTGAGGCAGATGCCATGTGAGGTTTCCTGATGCCAGGAAGAACATGGAAAGCACGCCTACATGGAGAGAGAAATCGCTGAGAAGGACTTTGAAGATTGTTTTCTCATCTGCTTTTTATTTTTATATGCAAGAAGGGTCCTCTGTAGTTCATCTTATCTGTCTGTAGCCAGAAATACTTTGGCCCATAAAAGTGGGGGGAAGTCTCCAGCGAAGAGAGACACAAGTGGAAAGGTTAAGTATTTGACTCTTTGAAGTGAACTCATTTTTTTGTTGTTCTGTGTAATGATACCCCCTTCTGTTCCTCTTTCCTTTCCCTCCTCCCTACACGTACGTCCCAAGTCACTAAGCTGGGATCTTGATTGTCATCTTTGAACTCTCCTTCCCTCACTCTCACTCTCAGTAGGTAATTGCCAGTCCGGAAATGCAGCCTTTATAAAGTGTCTCATGATTTCAGTCTGTTCTCTGCACACTTACTGCCCCATCACTCTCTGTGCACTTGACCTCTATCATTCTTAACCTTTCTGAGGTTATGAGCCTCTTGAGTATCTGATGAAAACTGCAGGCCTTCTCCCTGAGAAAACACATGTACTCACGTGTGTATACACACCCGCAGCACACACACACACCCCCCATACATACACCAGTGTGTACACATACACACACACCCCCACAGCGTACACACACATATGCTCACACACACATGCTCACACACACACACACACACACACACACACACACACACACATGCACACGCACAATGTTGCAATCATTGCAAGGGATTTGCAGACCCTGGTTAAGAAACCCTCTGATCAGAGTCTTTCTCTTGCCTTTAGTATCTCCTGCAACAAATCAACCCTCCATATTTTTATCAAAGCTGTCTTTCCCAAACAGACTTAATTATAATTGTCACTCCCCTGCCCAAACTCTTTATTGTCTTTGACTGTAGAATAAATTCCAGCCTATTTCGCATGGTCTTGAAGGCCCTCCATTATCTAAATCTCCCCCCCACCCCCCTCCTTTTTTGGCTTTCTTCCTTTCGCGAACTTTCTACTGCCTGATTTGCTGTTCTCCAGACGGCCTGGGTTTGCATAACTTTTTGCTTGCTCTTGCCATTCCTGTACCTACACTGCTTCCCTGCCTTCCCCCACCTTCTTCTGTTGAAAACATCTTCATTTCCTCAAGACAGTCTCTTACAGCCTTGTCAATCTCTGCTTCCCGTGCTGCCGCAGAGCTGTCTGTCTGTACTGTGTAGCCCCTGTTAGGTTGAACCACATGAAATTACTGATACTCAGCTGCTTTTAAAATGTATTCTTTAATTTATATACAGTCGAACTCACGCTTTCCGGTGTACAGTGTCACTTTGGCAAATGCATCGAGTTACGTAACTACCTCCACAATCAAGATACAGCACAGCTCCGTCACCCCCCAGAATATCCCTCATGCCACCCCTCTGTAGTGTTCTGTTTTTTCAATGTAATTTTGTATGGCTCAAACGAATATTTAATCCCAGGCTAAATAGCTGCTTGCTTATCTTTCTCCTCATTAGATTGTAAACTCCACGAGAATCCAGACCATGCCCCGTTTTCCTGTTTCCCTGTAGTTCCTGACAGAGGGCCCGGTGCCTTTTAAGTTCCCAGGGCCCGAGTCTCACTTGAGTCAACATATGAATCATGGGTAACACAGATAATTATGAGGTTGGCTTTAATTATGAGATTGAACTTCCCTCAGCCTCATCTCTCTGCGTTTGCCTCTTCATCTGAATCCTCTAATGAGTTCCACCATGCCCTGCCCAGTTCTCGAGCCAGTCAGAATAGAAACAGCAGCCTTCGCTCCTTCGGCCTCGGATTTGGGAATGAAGTGATGGCAAGGAGCAGATGTGGCGTGCTGCGTACCAGCTCCACGCCCGAGGCCTTTGCACAGCCTCTTGGGCAGCAGGCACCTGCAGGCTTGACAGCGTCCAGTGGGTTTCCTGAGAGACGCCATTGCAGGTGAATAAAGAGGGAGAGCATGAATTCATCTTTATTGGCCTCTGTTGTCCTTGGGGTCATCATGGCACAACCTTAACCTCCCACGCTCTGAATGTAGCGGTGCCACCTCGAGCTGTAAGTGCCAGCGGGGGACCAGGATGGGCATCCTTGATCCCAGATTTCTCTCCCGCCATACACACGTGTGCCTCCTTTCCTTGCCTCTCTCTCAGGGCTCGGAGCTCATTTCATTGTACCCCATTACGTGTAATTGATGACCCGTGTCTACGTCGGGGCCTCCCTGTGCTTACAGAGTGTTGTTTTCAGGAGAGGAGGTGATAAGTCTCATGTCTTTAGAGCTTTTGGAACGGGGGCTGCTGTTAGTCATCATGCAGCTCAGTACTTATAAAAACTGATTTGCAAGGCCATTTTTGTCACTCGTGTTATGAGCAGGCTCGAGAAGAGCTATACCACAATATAAGTATTTTCAACTTGAATAAAATCACTTCATGCAGGTGGGAAGCATAGTCTCTGTTGCTTGATTTAATTAAAATATTTTCCCCTTCATACAAACAGCATTCAAAATATGAAAGTAAACATGATATCAGAAAATATTTTGAAAGTGGAAAGGTTAAGGGAGTGGTGAAAGTGTTGAAAAACAGGGCTGTGGTTAGCACTTCCTAGCCATAGGCCAAGCACTTTGGCAAAGGTTCAGGTATTGTAGCCATCAACTTGGGTGGAGTAAACGTAGCCAAAGTCACTCTTTCCACTTCAGTATTTAAAAATATAAGCAGGCTTTGATGGTAAAGTGAAAGTGAGTGTCCATAGAAAATAAACACTGTATTGACTTCTTCTCGGGTTTCTGGGCCTTTATAGCATGTCTCAGAATTAAAAGACTCTGTCCCCCCTACCTGCTGTTGTTTTGCAAGGCAAGTGGGTGTTAGATATCAATTTAGATTTGGGGAGGTGAGTAAAAGTTCAAATTGTTTTTCCAGATAAGGCGTTTTCTCCATCGGTTTTTACAAATAAACAAATATCACGTTGCCTTCTTGAGGGTTTTCTGATTTCAGGCCAGATAGCCCCGCCCTTCATGGACATGAATCTGGATCATTCTAGAAACTCTGCTTTGACCGAGATCAACGATGAAGACTTAAAGACTGCTTAAAATAAAGAGCTAACTTACTTTCCCACCTCTGCCTGCCTCTCTTCACCCACGGATGGTTTCCATGTGAATGCAGACCTTCCCCTCGCCTGTCAGTCACGGCCAGCCCCGGAAGGGCGGAGCCACTAATCTATAGACTCCGGTTTGGCACCAGTGCAAGGAGACATTGCATTGGTGGGTGGGGTGCTCAGCTCCCCTCAGAACTTGGTGCAAGGCGAGTGGCCAGGCAGCAGTGTCCTGAGAGCAGCAGGATATGGCATGGCCGGAGGCCGGTCTGGCACCCAGAGCTGCTGAGGACATAGGCCCCTGTAAGGATAGCCTTGTTTTTGACTCCTGAGCAATTTGTCCATCAGTTGGCTTGAAGAGAATCAGAATTTCTTTTCTCTGGGTTATCACATCCAACTATCGTTTGTAAGTTTATCCAACCCTTTCTTTTAAAACCTTAACACCTAGATAAAGCAGTCTCTTATTTTTATCGGTGAATTACTCGTAATCAACCAGGTCTTTGAAGTTTCAGGGCAGCAGGGGGAGAGCAGCCTGGAGAGGCCTAGCTCGGTGGGAGAAAGAGACCTGCAGAATAGCGGCCACCGAGGACAAAATTTGCCTTTTTGCTGTACCTTTCGCCAACTCCACCCATAGGAAACTCCTAGCTACTTGCTTTGAAGAATGTGGAATTGAATGATTGTCCAAGTTGGCCGTCTTTCCTGACAGAAACCTTCTTTTCTTAGGATGGCATTTCATAGAAAAATCCCGAGAAGCTCCCTTTAGCATCCTCTGTGGAAGCAAGGCCCCCTGTCCTGCACCCCAGCATGCTCCATGCCACGCGTCCTCGCTGGCCCTCCGCAGTGCGGCCCTCCGCCCTCACGTGGGCCTGCAGACATGGCCCCCCGAATCCTCGATGGTTAGTCCAGGCACTAAGCACCCAGAACTAGCACAGACCCCACAAGTCACAGGGCATGGTCCCCAACAAGACTTCCATTACTTCAGACGCCAGCTGCACTGTTGACCAACTGACTGTAAATTTGGGGGTTCCTGGCATCCCCTCAGGTTAGATTACTTGCTAGAACAATGCACAGAGCTTAGGAGAAGCCCTCAAACAATTCCAGTTTTATTCTAAACGACACAGATCGGGAGGACCAGCACAGTAAAGAGAAGCGGAGGCCGAGGTCTGTCCGGGAAGGAACGCAGACCTGCGTGCCCTCTCCTCATGGAGTTGTGTGTCACCCTCCTGGCACATCCTGTGTTCGCCAACCAGAATCTCCACGGAGCTTTGGGGTCCAGAGTTTTTATTGGGGCTCATTACAGAAGCGTGATTGAGTCGTTGGCCATGTGCTTGAACTCAGTCTCCAGCCTCGCTTCCTCCCATCCATGGAGGTCGCGTCGGGCAGCCGGAAGTCACAACACTCCAGTCACGGTTGGTCTTCCAGGTGACCAGCCCCCATCGTGAAGCTATCCAGCGGCTCACCGAGGAGTTAGTTACCTCATGAGCGGAACAGACACACCAATCACTCAGGAAATTCTAGGGTTTTAGAAGCTCCATGCCCAAAAGCTGGGACAAAGACCAGACAAATTCTTTATTTATGATGTATTCATATAGTTGAACAAGTTAAATACTCGTCGCACAACAGGATTTAAATATCTTCAACCTTTAACTTTTTCTCCGGAATTACTTCCACATTGCTAACTGCCATGCTTATTCTGATGTCTCTTGACGTGTGGACCCCAGCTATTACCCAGCCACTTCCTGTTATGGACGATGAGGAGGCAGCGCTCTCACCCTGTGCTCTCCCGCCGTTCTTCCTCCCCCAATACTGAGCATATATAGTGTGACTATATAAATATTATTTCACTGCTGAGCCAAGTTGTAAATTATGACAACTCTTCCTTTCTTGTGCAGATTTTTGTTTTCCTTGGACTTAAACATTGCCTCATTTTTTAATATATTTGCTTAATTTTATATGAATCTATTACTGTGTCATCTTAAGCTGTTTAAGAAAATTACGGAATCCTTCATGTTATTATTTTTTTTACAAGTCACAAACCTTACGTCTATTGGTTCTCCCTGGGGACCTCCTTCTGGCTACAGTCCAGAGGTATTGTTCTCTAGGCCTTTGCACAGCTGTTTTCTTCGAGGAGGACTTTCACTATCATTCCAGAAGTTTCCTTCACCTCTCCTGTTTCTTGGCTCCAATGAGGCCAATGGGGGACATTAGGTTTCTGAGAAAGGGTATGTATCAGTTTATGATGCTTTCTGCTGCAGGTCGTGGCTGATTAAATGTGACTTAAATAGAAAGGACATTCATTATGTCAGAGAGGTCAGGAGTTAGGATGGTACAGCGCAGGCTTAGTGATATTTTCAAACTCAGGCTCTTTCAAACCTTCGACTTTTTGCTCCTCAGTGTGAGGATTTGACTTTGTGGGCTAGCTGCAAGGCTGGTGCCATGTTTAGGTGTCATATGCCGACAACAGTATCTGGAAGGAAAAACTAAACCATTTTCTCTGGTGAGCCAGGAAATCCTTTTCTTAATGCCTCTTTGCCACAGATGATTCACAAACAATTGCTTCCCATCCCAGGCCATGGCAAAGGGAGTGGAATTACTGTAACTGACTTCTAATAAGGATTCGCCTTCCTGGGGCTGATGCCCCACCTCCTCCCAAACAGATCACCCCTTCATCAGTGAATAAAACGGGGTTTGTTAGTGAGGAAGAAGGACAGCTGTTGGGTAGGCCATCAACAATGATTGCTGTGGTGTCAAGGGAGGTAAATTGAATGTCTGAGGATATGTCACCTGCCATGCATGTCACCTGCCCACTTGATAGTTTTGTTGGGTATAGTAGTCTCACTTGGGAATGAGTTTCTCCTAATTTTGCTGGCATTACTTGATTGTCTTCTAGTTTCCAATGTTATCACTAAATTCAGTGCCATTCTGATCTTCTCTCCTTTATATGTTCTTATTCCTTCCTTCTCTTTGGGAACTTCAGGAAATTTTTTATTCCTAGTGTCCTGATAGGCTATGGAGTAGGTCTTTTTTTATTCATTGTGATGGGCACTTGAAGCTTCAAGCATGAACTTGAAACTAGAAAATGTCTTCCAAATTTGGGGAAGTTGTTTAGTGGTATTTTCTTCTCTAGTTGGACCCCTTGGACTGATCTTTTCATTTTTCTCTTTTTACCTATTTCCCACCTCTTTGTTTTCTTCTGCTTCATGAGGTAATTGTACAACTTTAGCTTCCGCATTTCTATTGATTCTCCGCCCTTCTCTCATAGTTTTAGTTTTCAAGAGCACTTTTGTTCTCAGTTCTTTTTTAAAAGAGCAATAAATGACAAGAGGAATGGAAAGGTGGGTGAAAATTCCAGGAAACTTTGTTATGCAAGGAAGTTCACTTTAGGT
>NW_017731385.1:6083066-6084415 GCF_001890085.2 Hipposideros armiger
GCTCCCTCCAAAGCCCCTGCGGAAGGGTTCTCCCTGCTGCTTCTTAGCTTTGGTGGCTCCTGGCTCCTCAGTGTTCCCTGGCTTGTAGTCGCATCACTACACCTTGCCACTGTTATGACCCGTTCTCCTTCCCTGTGTGTGTCTTTGTGTGTCCTCTCCTCTTCCTAGGACACCAGCCATTGGATTAGGACACCCTCTGACCCAGTGTGCCCTCATCTTAACTAATTACATTGCAAAGACCCCACTTCCAAACGAGGTCACATTTTGAGTTTCTTGGTGGACGTGAATTTGGGGGTTGCTATTCAACCCACTACAGTTACCTTTAAATGTCTTTTCTAGTCAGAGCAGAGGAGAAAAAGCATCTTTTTTGTTTTGTTTTAATTTGCATTTCTGTAATTACTAGTGATGTTGAAATCTTTTGATACGCATTTCTGATTTTGTAAACTGTTTGTACCCCTTCTGTATTTTTCATTTGTACGGTTTATCTTAACTTATCAAGCAATCAGGAATTTATCTTTATTTATGAAAAGAGGTAGAGGTGGAACTCTGCCTTCCCCTTACATCTTGCATCTTCTCGAATTGCCTCTCACACATGAGCACCTTTCACTGCTTCGTCTCTTCCTGAGGGTCCAAGGCATCCTTCTCTCACAGGAGTCCTTGCTGGGGCCTGAGTCCACCCAGCCCCATCTCAACACAGCAGCCCAACAACTCTTTTCAAATGTAAATGTGATCCTGTCGCTCTCTGGAACGGAAAGCCTGCGGGGCCCTCCCCCTTTTTTCCTGCCTCTCTGCCCGGGGCCTCCCTCCCTCCTGTTTATCCAGATACCGTCACTGATCCAGGACTTTGGGCACCAAAGCCACTGAGTTCAGCTCGGCAGCAATGCGCTCTAGTTATGTCAGGCCTCTCTCACCCAGCTCCGGGAGGCTGAAGAAGTGATAAGCCAGCACTTCTGTTTCACAAAAGCCTGACATTTTGTCTTCAAATTGCCAACTGCAGATACATGTCTTCTTGTGGATTTTTTTCAAGTTAAATTTCCATAAAGACATTTCTCATTGCTATGACATACTGTTGCATCTGTGGCCAGTTATGCTCCAAGACTGAGACTGTCTCTGCCAATAATTTAATGCAAGTTCACTGTGAGAAATACAATAATAATAATGATAATGATAATATTTTATAAGCCAGCCACATACAGGAGAATGTCTCTTAATAAGCCAGTAAAGAAATAACGCTCCAAACCCGTGACAGATTAATTACACTATTGTTCCAGGCAAAGGGGGGATGAAGAAAGTCCAAGTGTAGCTGAGGTGGACCTTTCTACGTGGTGGTCCTCGGGACTCAGTCCTTC
>NW_017731385.1:6086310-6087168 GCF_001890085.2 Hipposideros armiger
ACCCGTTGAATAATGTTATTAAAAGTGACACTTGTTCACTGTTGAGGAGCAGAGGGCTCCAGAGGCCTCTGTGGTTCTTGGATCCATGGAAGGAGAAAGCCCCAGGAGGGTGGCTTAGGGCACCCCTCAGGCAGCTGTACTTTTGCAGCATTTTGCCTCAGAGGTCTATAATGCAGTTACACTGCTGACTACAATTGACTGAATCGAGTTCCTATTGTGAAAGCAAGGACAGTCACACCAAGTAACTATCTAGCCAGGAATGTTCAGAAGGAGCCGTGTGTGCCACTGTGGTCTTCAGTGACCGGTGTCTCAGGGGTAGACGATAACCTTCCAACATTGGCCAAGCGTTGCCTCAACATCCTGTCCTGCTCATCTGTTCTGCTCCTGTGTCGCCACCGATTCCCGGAAGCCCTCCTAGATAGCCATCCCGCTTCGGAGTCGGCGTGCACTCCTTGCCTGACTTCCGTATCCTGTGGGCCCTCCTCTGACTGCTGTTGAACCTCGTACTGCCGAGGAATATTTCTTTCTGTCTCTAGACTGTGAACTCCCAGATGGTGGATTTCACATCTTACCCCCTTGTGCATCCCTGGACCTCGCAGAATCAGAGCCAGGCACAAAGCAGCATCAGGGGGGTTTGCTGATTTGAACCCAAACGTAACTTGAAGACCCGCTGTGCCAGGCATTTTGTGGTGCACTTACAGACGTTCATCACGCATCTAATTGGCAGTCAGAAATGAAGTCACGTGTGCAGGTTACGTAGCCCGTCAGTAGAATTTGAACCTGTCTGACGCCACCACCCTACCACCTTTCTAAACGGTGGAGCCTGTCAGATAATGATTTGATTGAAGACTTGCAGCG
>NW_017731385.1:6089049-6115001 GCF_001890085.2 Hipposideros armiger
TCATTTCTATTCATCTGGCCCCACCAGGGAAAAACTTACTGCTCAAGGCAGTCAAGAATTCCTTTTCCCCCACTTGTTTTGCAAAAGCCTATCTATTACACAAATGTTGCTTCATAGAATTTAATTAAAACAGAGAAAAATGGGCGGGGGCAGTGCAGAGGATGACTCAGTCGCTTCTTCCAAATGAGAACAGGTAAAATAAACCTGTTGTTCAAAAGCTTTTGTTTTTTATAGTCTACAAAGCTAGAAGTATAGAAAACTAAAATACTGTTCAGAGAACTCTCTTTTTTCAGTAGTGCAGTTGTAAATTTTAACTGCGATGAAAAGATGATGGCCAAAAAGGATCCGAGTCAAGAGTCTCTGGCTTCAAACTCTGGTCAGGAACCTCAGGATTTGCGGTCCAGCTCGTACGTAGATCCAGATTTCCCCAGGATGGCGCCAGGCACTGTGGTCAGGGCTCCCCATACCTGTTGGCTTTCCGTCGTCCTCGCCAGCAATCTGGAGGCCCACTCACCCCCCTTTCATAGGAGGACTGAAGTGCAGGGAGAGTTCAGGTTGCTGAGTGGAAGAAGTGGGATTTGAACTCCAAGTTCCTGACTTTAGGTGTGCTTTGGACTGCGAAAGGCATCCTGGGAAAGATGCTGCCGGTGAGATGATACAGGTCCCGCGTCGCGCACGCGGCGTGGAGGTGGAGCTTGTGCGCCCTGAGTCCCTGCCCGGCTCCGTCCCTCTGTGCAGCGCATGCGTGGCCCCAAGCTTGGCTCCCAGGCTGCGGGAAGGGCTCCAACGAGGGCATCCTCCCCGCGGTCTGCCCTTAACAGCTCTGCACCCTTCTGTGGCATTGGCTTTGCAGTGATTCTGCTATTTGGACAGGAGATGAGGGAATAGTGTGAAAGGATTGTCTTTCCTCCTCTAGCAGTTGTGTACAGATTCACTATCTCATCAAGTTCTCTGCGCAGGACTAAGGAGGAGCTACTAATTTTTCAACATGTTTTGTATTAAACGTACTAGATGCATTATTCGTTTCACAACCCAACATTTATCTGTGTGTCCTAGAATGGCGTGAGGGGTCGGCGCTATATTTACCAGTTCGTAGTTTCCAGAATCTTACCTGCCTAAAACCTGGGAGGATAGCTGTCTGGTTCCCATTTCCTGGCAGCTGTCCATTTTTGTCCCTTATGAAACCACACCAGCAGTGGCCCCATCGGAGCGCCAGCCATTGCTTTTCGTTGCAGTTGGAGTGATTCACTTGGGCCTTGACGTTGTCAGGAATGCCCTTCCCTATCTGCAGCTTTTCCAGTGTAAAGATCTTCCTGATGGTGTTAAGAATTCAGCAAAATGGTGATGTAGCTGTCCTTCTCTTCTGATGGCCTGTTTCCGCTTAGGTCTCGTTTTGCTTTAAGTGACTTCTAACAATAGTTTTATTTGAAATGATATGGGAGAAATCTCATTTCCTTGGCGGCGGGATTCTGGCCCCCCTAACCCCAGTTTTGTTGGGCTTTTACACTGGAAGTGGTGGAGCCTGGGTGGGTGGGGGATGGCCACTGACTGGCCCACTGTGCAACTTGTGTTTCACTGAGTGGGACATGCAGCTGGAGGTCAGAACTATATCTGAAGAGAGGCGGTGGGAGAGGAGGAAAGACAGAAAATGAAGCTGCCAGAAAGAGAACTTTGGAGCAGAAGGAAAGAGATATCTATTGGAAGAAACGAATTTTTTTTTCTATGTGGTAGGTGGAAAAAGTATAATTCTGCTAGCTATTTCCCATGAAATCTTTAGAAAAAAAACACTATGATTTGTTAATGCCTGTGGCATTGCATCTCTCTGGTGGGTGGGATGAATTACTAACTGTGACCTCAAAGAGGGAGACTGCTGGGGAGGCAATAGAGCCTGCAATGCCATTCACACGAAAGTCTCCCCTGGGTGCGGCTGCCAGAGAGCCTGGAGAGGAAAAAAACGATAGGTCATCACATCCAAGAGGGCCTGCTGTTCTTACAAGGAACTACTGTAGTTCCTTCAGTTCAAAAATAATATTCAGCATATGGAAGTCATACTTTTTATCTATTTTTTTAAAGAAATTTTATTGGGGAACAGTGTGTTTTTCCAGGCCCCATCAGCTCCAAGTCAAGTAGTTGTTTCAATCTAGTTGTGGAGGGCGTGGCTCCATGGCCCATGTGGGAATCAAACCAGCAACCTTGGTGTCATGAGCCTGCGCTCTAACCACCTGAGCTAACTGGCCATCCCAAGGAAGTTATACTTTTTAAAAGCCCCTTTTCCTTTTCAATTTACAAAGCTTGTTATTCCATTAATGAATCTAATTATTTTGCATAAAATGTGATTTGTTTAATTTTAGTTCATTGGATTTCCCTCAAACATTTTAAAACTATGTTTATAGGTATTTTTAGGCATTTAAAATATCTGAGGCAAACTTACAATCACAATGGGAAAAAAAACACACGCCTCAAACAAAATCTAATAAATTAAACTTCCAGTAATCGAGTTATCTCAAACATAACAGTGTTGTTTACATGCAATACATTTCTGATACATCTTTCAACTTGAGACCATTCTGACAGTTTTTCCAAAATATTACTGACACTTTCAGTGATCACTCAGAGATTATCTTGTGCTTTACGGTAAAGCAGTGTACAAACACACATGCTATGCGTTTGATTCTCTGCGGCCTCTCATCTTACTTTCTTCCCAGGATTGATTATCCAGCTGAGGGAACAGATTTCCCATCTCTCAGTCTTGGGGAGCAGGAGTCCTTGGCCTCTCATTGAGCACCATTTTGGGGACAGTTTTTAGCTATGGCACTTGGTGACATTCAGTCTCTCTCTCCTACTCCTTTGGGTCCTGCGTTCTCCTATTATTCTTGTTGGGCTTTCAGCCCCACTCTGTAGTCCTTTTAATAACATCCCTTTGTCATTGACATTCCTCTCATGCTTCTGTCAAGGGTGACATTCCAAAGACAGAAGTGAAAGTGCAGGAAGGTGCCGCTGGAGTTCCTGGAATGCTGAGCCAGAGCCACGCCTCATGTAGGCTTTCCTCATGCGTGTGGTTTCAGGGTGTACACGGGTGGAGGTGGGAACAATGACGCTCTTTCAGTCAGAATGTTTTCCTGTTACTCACCCGTTTTAGGAAATGGATTAATTATGTTTTAGCTTTAAATGATTGGGCGTTTTAAGTATAAGTACCATTAATGTACACTTAATTAATAATGGGCTTTGTGTGACTTTATTTTGATGAAAAAAAATTGGGACTTTAGGATGTTCTGGGAATTATTATACTTTGAAATGCATGGTAATGCTATATACATTAATGCCTTTTGGCCTATGCTTTGTTTTTTGAACAAGTTGTGTGTGTGTGTGTGTGTGTGTGTGTGTGTGTGTTTGTTATATGTACTATAATATATATAAGTATATCCATATTATATATATGAACATACACATACATGAAATGGGTGTATATATAGTGTTTTAATGTTTTTATGAAATATTTTAATATTTTATACATAAATCTAAATTTAAAAAACAGTTTTATCCCTCATTGAATATGCAATTAGTATCTTGATTTTTTAACATTATATCATAAAAACTTAAACATTATTACACATTGTTTCCAAGCATCATTTGAAAAGACTGCATAGTTTATTTAACTGCTCTTCAATGCATTTTTACATTGTCTCCAGTTTTTTATCACTGTGGTGAGCATCTTAGTGCACAGACAGTATCTATTATATGTAATTGTTTCCTTAGGCTAGATGAAGTCCCAGAGTGAAATTACTGGGCCATGGGTACCAGTATACTTAAGATTCCAGTTACATATGTTGCCAAATTGCCTCCCCAAAAGTTTGTACTAGTTGACCAGGCTACTAGCAAATCTGATACAAATGTTACAGATCTGTTTATTAGAAAGCTCTTAGTCTTTTGATGACCATTTTTAATTCCAAGTATTTTTTCCAGTTTGGTTGTTTCTTTTCCAGAATCGCTTTATATATCCCATCTATTCTTTTTTACCTTACAATTTTTTTTCTCATTAAACTCTTTAATATATGTAGAATTTATTTCAGTTTTGGGAATTGGATAAGAGGCCTTTTTTTTTTCCCATCTGAATTGCTACCCAGTTGGCATAATCCTTCCCTAATTTTGTTTGATGGATTTGTGATCTCTTCGTAATATGTGTAGGTTTTATTTCTAGGTTGTCCTCTCTGGCCCCTGTTTCTGCCAGAGCCACACTGCTTAAAATAGTATCTGATAGGGCTAACCCGCCTTGGGTTACTTCTTCTGCAAATTTTCTTTGTAAGTCTTGCCTGTTTGTTCTTTCAGATTAGTGTCGGGATAGTTTTGTTGAATTTACACATTATCTTAGGAAAAACTGGCCAATTAAAGTTTTTAGTCATCCCAGTCAAGCACAGGGAATGGACTATGCATTTATTCAAATCTTACTTTTTGTATTTCTCACAAAATTCTCCAATTTTCTTTAAATAGGTCACACACTTCTCATTATTTTGTAGTTTATGTTTTGATGTCTTTTTCACCATATTTTTAGACTGCTGATACCTGATATTTTGATTTTTATGTATCTTGTTTTCACTCTTATATTAAATCTAATCATCATAATCTCAAAATAAGTATTTTATTATCTTTCTTTATAATATTTAAGTATTAGTTTCTGTCTCATGTCTTTTAGCATTGGCCTGAATTTCTTGAAGTTTTTAAAATAGCAAAAAAAGTTTGAAATGATAAAATAGTAATATTTTAAATTAATAAAAATGTAATAAAGAATGGTTAGTGGCATGATATGCTTTAAGTCTTGCAGAGACATTACACTTTCTAAACGATAGGTTTTGACATAACCTGGTTTCCCTGCACTGATGTTTACATTTACTTATACACACAATGTTTTTAAGTTGGCGTCTCATCCAGCTTGGTTGTGTTGGCTCCAGAAACAGGGATAGCCTGGATTACACTTGATGAAGGGTTTTCAAATCTAAAATTACCGCGTGGAACTTGTGCTTATTGAAATGTCTTGAAACGCCTCTTTTCTCAACTCTTGACAAGCCTCCTTTCCTTGCTTTTTTTTGACTCTCTGAGCTGTAGGTTCCATTTCTCAGCCTCAAATAATTTCTAAAAACAGTCCTTTCTCAGTATGGGGTGGGGGTGGAGAGCTGGGTTCCAGGACCCCTGGGGGTGCCTAAATCCATGGACACCCAAGTCCCTTGTACAACACAATGTAGTATTTGCAAAAACCTGTGTTTGCACGTGGACTACAGGAGAATCTGCCTACACATCGACTTCATTTTCCAGCGCAGTGCTTGGAGCATGGCAAATTCAAGTTTCTCCGTTTGGAACTTCCTGAGATTTTTTTTTTCCCCTAATATTTTTGATGCACAGTTGGTTGAGTCCCTGGACATGAATCCTGCGGTCATGGAGGGCTGACTGTACCGCAGATCGGGCCATGCGATGCAGTTTTTACTAGTCCAAGGCAAAATAATCATTAAAAAAATAGGTAAAGTGTTTTTCATAATTTGAATTTATGCTACTTAAAGAATTGCTCTTTATTGAAATAATGACTTTCCTATTTTGTATAAAATGTTTTCTTAGATGCCAAAATAAAAGGTTGACAATTCTAGGTCAGTCCTGTTTTTCTCCTCCCACCTTTTTTTTTTTTTAAGTCACTGGCCCAAAGCAGAAAACAAAAGCAGATTATTTATCAGTTTTTGGTGTTATTTTAAATCTTAAAAACGCAGGGCAGTCATGTGCTGGCTGTTCTCTGCATCCGGGTTAGGGAAGTGTGGGGGAGGAGTGGGGGTGGGGCGTTTATTGATAAAGGAGCAGGAAGAGAAAGGGCAGTGGGGACAAAGCCTGGTAGCTGTCACTCTCACTTTATGACCCCAGGGAAGTTGCCAGTCCCCTCTGAGCCTTGTCCCATCCATAAAAGAATAACCTGTAAGGCATCTGGTGAATGTTGGGGTTCCTGTCAAAACTTGGAGTATGTGTGGGGAAGAGGGCAGGGCCCAGATCTAACAGAGCCCGAAAAGGAGGTGAGTGTGAGGGGTGCAGTGTCGTGGAAAGCAGCCCGTCTGGGCCGCCTGGCATCCCTGGAGAGGAGCCGCCATGCCTGAGAGCACCTGGTACCTGCCATGTCTCCCTTCAGTTCACACTGAGCAGTACCTTGGAGGCTGCAGCCCCAGGATGGCAGACACCTTCCTATGATGTGCACACTTGGTAGTGAAAGCCCATGGTCCCCTGACCTCGCAGGCCCAGCCCTCATTCCTGCCTGGCCAGAAAGGCCTTTCTGTGTGAAGTCTTTCTTGGTGATGTGAAGCAGAAGCGGGACTAGCTCTTGGAGCCCTTCAGTTAGCCTCCCGCCATGGTGCTAATTGCAGGCCAACTTGACTGCACCTATTTGTGCAAATGTCCCACCTCGGCTCGGTTGCACACCCCGTGGGGGCACTTATATAGGCCCCGCTGCTGGGACAGTGATGCCCTGTGGCATGTGGGCGTTCCATAAGGATTTGTAGACTAAAAGAATGAATGGGAAAGCCCTCAGATGTTACTGTCAGATCGTTGCAGAAGATGTAACTGTTTATGCTGCCTTTTTACAGGTTAGTTTTTAGTAAATGTTACATTACAGAGCACCCGTGTGATGTGTTGATTATTGCATTGTTCTGCCCAGCTCTGCCACGCTGATCTTGGACCACCTGGGTGTGAGTTTCTGTGTTCGAAAAGGGAAGAGATAGGAGAACAGAAGTTGTCCAAATGTAATGTACACAAGCATGAGATGAGGTGCTTGCTGAAGCTGTAGGTGTCCCTGCTCTGAGGTCTGCAGGCCTGGGGGGAGGCCTGTAGGTTTAATACACCCCTCCCCCTGCTCCCCCAATGGTCCAGGGAGCATCTACTGAGAACCATTGAACAAGGTGATCTTGATGGCTTTCTCCAGCTCTATTTTAAAAAGATACATAAGGCATGACAGGCATGTGCTTGTAAGTCACATTCTTTCAAAAGATGTTTATTTTTCCTAGCGTGTGTTCAGTGCGGCGACAAGTACAGATAATGAGCACGTGCCACATAATTTATGGGAAAGGTGTGCTTTCAGATTCTGTGCAAGGAGAGAACAGTTAACGGGATGTCCGTGCTTTAGTGGGATGCCCGTGTCGTTCGGCCTAAAGGCCTTCTCCCAGGCATTTTGACCGTCCAGAGGTTTCCGTACTTATCATGTGTTCACTTTATAATAACGTGAGAGTGGAGCCCAATTGTGACACTTTCCCCCCCAAACACGAGGCCGTCAAGCTCCAGGTACATAATTTGTCTGTTCCTTCATAAATTTGAACTTGTAAATATTTTATGCATATTTACAAGTTGTAAAAGGTTTATTAAAAAGTCACCTTTAATTGAAATGCTGCTCTTTACCACTAGACTTTTTCTCTTAAAAAGAAAAAAAGGCCTATCCTCATAATTAAAGCCAGAAATGAAACCCCGCCTCAAAACACCTCTTCTTCTTCTTTGTCCTTTGGTCATTCCACTAAATGGCATTGATAGAATACCTGATCTCAGGATTAAAAGCGGGGGGTTGGACACCATTTCACTGCTAAAATGACGTGTGTGTGTATGAAGGGAGGTAAGGAGACAGTTGTTGCAAGGCAGGTATGAGATTATATTTATTTTACAATTGTATGCCTCAGTCATGATACAAAGTTCATCTCCCATTGAGGAGTAAATATAGGTTATTTAAGCACCTTTAAACAATTCCGAGTCAAAAAAACCACAAACATTCTGCATTCCATGCATTCTCTGAGCTTTCTGCACAGAACAGTCACCAAGTCCTTCTGGAACATTCTCACTCAAAAGCTTTCCAAAGCTGCAGGAAATGGACCTGGCCTTACACTGAGTCCCAAGGCAAACCTAGAGCTTGGAAGAAATCTACTTTATTAGATTCCAAATTAAATTTCTGTGACAGTAGTTGGAGGAAGCAGACCAATATCCAGTGGGCTTCAAGCTGTATCTGATCAAACAGAGGTCTCCCCATTTGGGCACGGATGGGATATTTGTTAGGTGTTCTTTCTACCGGAAACAGTAGTCTGAAACTCAAGGGGATGCATTTTTTTTCGTGAATGAGATCGGTTCTTTTAAGCAACCATTTAAAAAGAATTTAAATGCTTCAGGCATCTTTGTACTCCTTCCATCTGGAAGTCCTGGGAATGGCAGACTCCAGAGGGGAGGTAGGAAGGCAAGGACATTGGGTAGAGATGATGTCATCGCTGATGATGTCATCACCACAGCCAGAGGTGTAAGCCACCGATTGCTCAGACCTAGGGTCTATGGAACTGTTACTAGTCATTCTCAAAAACACCCTCACCAAGTTGATCCAAGAGTTTCGTTCGTTTGTTTGTTTGGTTGGTTGGTTTTAAATCTACAGGGTGCTTCTAACTGTTTGACTTTGGGGAGGCCAATTAGAGAGGGACTTCCTCTGTTACACAGGTAGATACACTTGCTCTTCAACTTGCCCCACACATTTAATTCAATCTTAAGATATTTGTACTGAAACTAGTTACATATTTAATCTGGGTCCTTGGTCCCTCTTCCGTGCGTGACATCATGTGCCCCCTGGTCATTTCATGGCCCATTTTCTGCAGTCCATTGAATGAGTTGATTTAGAATGAAAGTCACAGAGTCATTTTTAGAATGGTCATGAATGTGCCTAAAATCTCCAAGTGCTGCCAGGGACTCTTATCGTTGATACTGGTAATGAGGGCCGGAGGGTCATTTCCTGTTTAAAGTCTGCCCTGTTGTATAGCTTTGAGCCCATGGAAGAAATAACCGCCCGTTTTATGTCCTGCAGTCAAAGCTTAGTCCACATCTCCTGAAATCTTTTGCGTCTGTTATTGCTCGACATGAAATTATTTTTTAAAAAGTGAATTTTATTTAATGCAAGATCCTGTTTTCATAGAGATGAGGTGCAGGATGCTTCTACACCAAAGCAGCAAAGTAACAAAATTGGAGCTGAAATGAGGAAAAACTGAATTAACTTCAGATTTACATGAACTGAAATGCGGGCCATTTTATGCGCATCCTGGTTACTTAAGGCGTCACCGTGTTCTCATAAATATGGGACGTAAGCACCAGGGAGTTGGGAAATCTTTGCGAAGATTTCAGGCTGCGGACAAAAGTGTGCTGGTTACTTAGATTTGGCTTCAGAGGGCTGCCAGGCATGGACTCGCCCCCGAAGCTTTCAGAGGGATGGAGGGTGGCAGTGTCTGGGTTGCTTTTACTCATTTCCATGCTCCTGGTTGCACGTGCACTGCCGGAAGGTGTTCGAGCAGACCTGTCTTTCATCATGTGGAGCAGTGCTGCCCACTAGAGCTTTCTGCACTGTTCAGTATGGTTGCCACTGGCCACACGTTTCTCTGGGTCACTTGAAATGTGGCTTTAGTGTGTCTGAGGAATGATGTCATTTAAACAGTCACATGCAGCTATTGGCCGTCATATTAGACAGCAGAGGTATAGAGTTTGGGCTGAAGTCACGACTCCATTTGGTCACTGGAGATGCAGCCCGCAGGGAAGATGGCAACACTGTCCTCCTAGTGGGAGAACCAAAGCCCACAGCCTGTATTTGGGGGAGAATTTACGGACTTGAACTCGGCCTCTCCAGGAGAAGTTAGCCCTCAGATCCTTGCACAAATGGTTGGCTTTAGGAATTCCGGGAGCAGGTGGAAAGGAGGACTCAGGTAAGATGAAGAGAACAGTTGACTGCAGTGTTCAACTGCAACCAGGTACGCAGCACAACAAAATCAAACCAGCGAAAACAAAGTCAAAGTCACTTAAAGAGCCTCGCAGATACTGGTTGAAAGTACAGACTGGAGTCTTGCCTTCCGCGTGGGCAGTGGTCATGGTGCCTCCTAGAGCTGCACACCCACGGGGACAGGGAACAAGCTTTGCTTCAAGTCCCCAGGGAGTTGCCAGGCTTAGATTTAGTGCTCTGGATGAGGGTGAGTGGCAGGTGTGGGCATGTGGGGAGTGGGACGTCCTTGTGGGAGAGATCTCATTCTCCATCAAGTCAGCTTGTTGTTGGCTGCAGCCCCGGCAACGTGCAGATACGCAACAAACGCTGCTTTCCACTGAGGAGGAGAATGAAAATTCAACCCCCTTTAACAACTGTGCTGGGGCAGCCTGGTGGCTCAGTTAGTTAGAGTGCGTGCTCTGAACAGCAAGGTTGCTGGTTCGATTCCTGCAGGGGATGGTGGGCTGCGCCCCTAGCAATGAGATTGAAAGCGGCAACAGGACTTGGAGATTTTTGAGCCTATTGGGTGGGAGCTGAGTCTTACGGTGTACTTGGTACAACACCGACTGTACTTCTTATTCTCAGCAAAATGTAAAACAACGATCTGCAGTTCCATGGATACCAGAAATGTTTCCAAGTTTATCTGGAGACAAGGGCGTGTTTTGAACAGCCCCCCATGAGGTCCTCAAGGCCAAAAAGCCCAGTGCCTCGTCCAGGCCCGGCGTTGGCTTCGCGCCATCGCTGGAGGAAAAGGAGAGCCTGTGCTTGAATTCTCCCAGATGAAAATATTAAAACATGAAACGGAAAACGATCGCCAAGCCGACAAAAGCTGCCTTGATCGTAAGCCAGGAGCCCTCTGTGTTTTCTTTACATTTCCAATTTGATTCAAAAAAGAAACGGACTCCTCACAGGAGGTTTGCTGTCCTAGAGAGGCATGCGGCTGCCCGTGCCAGGCAGTGGGGTCCCCAGGCGTGAGTTCGTGCAGCGCAGCCTGTCGCGTCTTGTTTCCCAAGGTGTTCCCAACACCTGGATTAGGCTTGGGCTGCAAGGGCTGTCACCTTTGAACTTGGGAACTACTGATACCCAGAATTCATTTGTCTAAACCTGAAAGACAGAGGGAATCCCTCACGAGGGTGTATGTGGTCAAGTGCAGTGAATTAGTCTACTTACTAAGAAATTCTTTTGCCAGCTAGACATCAAAAGAAACTCTCAGAGCTGCTCGAAGTCCACAAGCTCCTATCTTCCCTCAGGGTGCCCACTGTGTGTGCCTGTTGAATGAATGTGTGCTCCTGCAGTTTTCTGGACAATTCCACCCATCCTGCCAGGCCCATTTCAAATGCAGCTTTGAACCTCAAAAATGACTTTGTACCCACCTGATTGTGAAGGGTGACACATCTGCGGGACTTGGTCTGTATTGCAAAGGGCCAGCTTTCTCGAGTATCTGAGATCCATTTCGGTTCTACTCTCCTTGAATTGTGTTTTGTTTGGCCTTTATTTTCTGTTCTGGTCTGTGCTTTCATGTTTGTGTTATATTTTAAATGTGCATTTGAGTTCAAGGTGCTTCAGAATCCTCTCTGATTGAAATAACAGTAAAAAGATTTATATCTGGAGAGAGTGAGGAATATAAGTTGCTGCCACCTCATCTAGGACAGTACAAGTTTATGCTCACAGGGTAAGTACCTCTCTAACCCTGGAGCATTCTAGACTTTGCATGAGAAACACCAGCAGGGCTGGTTGTGTTTCACATGGGACGTTAAGTGTTGTTGCTGAGTTCATCAGCTGACCCTTTCCTGGCACGGCCCTGTCTGTCCTGCCCGCAGGTTGCTTCTTCCACAGCAGACCACCTGGCTGCCTCCCCACGGCTGTCTGCTGCTGGGTGCTCAGACCTGCTCTCCTTCAAAATACCCCAGAAAACAAAGAAGCATCTCCAAGGCCCTCCATTTCGAGAAGCAGCATAAGAGTTCAACAATTGTTTATTAGCCTTTGTGGCTGACATTTCTCATGTCACTTATATAGCAAGAAATCTATTTTAATATCTTTTTGCAGTCTGGTTAGCAAATGTTTCAGTGATCCATTGTTGAATAAGAAACCACCTCAGAACTTAGCAGCTCGTTTGTTACTCTCTGTCCTGGTTCTCAGAGGTCACGGTGCTCACTAGGGGGCTCTCATGGAATTGCAGTCAGATGGTGTTTGGCTTGGACTCATGTCACTGCTCACCTGGGCTGTGTGTCCAGGATTCCAGGATGGCTTCTCCACATGAGTGTCTGGTGCTTCCACAGGGATGGCTGGGCCGGCTGAGGGCTGACTGGCTGGCACCTGTCTCTCTCCAGCTGTCTCCCCATGTGACTAGCGTGCACATCCTGGTAAGAAGGCCTGTCGGGGACATTTGGGCTTCTCCACAGCAAGCATTCCAAGAGGCTCAGGTGGCAGCTGCAAGGCTTCTTCGAAATAAAGTCTCAGAAGCCACCAGAGCTCCGCTTCTACTGCATCCAAGGGGAGAGGACTGCCCAGGGGTGAACACGGGAGGTTTAGCTCTGTGTGGGAACGGTAGAATGGTGGTGATTAGCTACGACCGCCAGAAAACCAACTATCTACATCTCTACATTCTATAATGTTTCGTACCAGGTTAAAACTCTTCTAATTGGACCGCTACTCACACAGCATTTGAAGCCTCTCCCCGTGACCTCCTTTCCTGTTTGCATAGCTTGTTAGAAGTGCACGGGAAGGAACCCAAAAGTTGGGTAAGTGAGCCTTGAGCTGCCGACAGAGGCTTCAATTACCAGCTGCCGGGGAGTGTCCAGTGTCTCCTGGAGAGGCGAGTCTTCCCTCCTGTTTGTCTCTTAAAAACACCGCAGTGTTCAGAGCGCAGCTCTCGGAAGTGGCTCCTTCCCGCTTTCGAGCCCGCACAGGAGGCGGCGGGAGAAGGTCCCGCTGGAGGGAGGAAAGCCGGTGAGTTCCCGTGTGACCTTGGCAGTGTGTGTGATCTTGGGCAGGTGATCACATACGCACAGCCGTGGTTTCCTGTCTCTCTGAATATATCAGTCAGTAACTGAGCTCATTGTATGAATTTCCCCACCCTTCCTCATCCTTCTCTTGGCACTTGGCCTCCTTTCAAAATCTGCCTCTCCAGCCCTCCAGCAGGATGTTTTAAGGAGGCAGAGTTTGGCCTTCCTCACAGTCCCCCACGAGGGACAGGTCCCCCAACAGGAATGGATAAGGGCATGTTATGTAAAATCTGGGGGGCAGGCACTCCCTTTCAGGTCAGCGTTCCGCTGCAAGCTAAATGGGCTAATCAACAGCAGCAGCATTTTCTGTGTTCATTCCAGAACTTTCCCAGGGGCACAATACAGCCTGCCTGTTTACAGGACCATGGTTACCTAACAAGCGAGTCTCCCAAGCCTCGGGGGTCTTCAGGTTCATTAAATCGAACCCCTCCAGCTGAGTTGGTGAGACGCGTTGCTGTCTATGCGCATTGCCCTTGGTAATGTAAGATAATTTCCCATCCTTAAGAAAAAATAGCTTTTACACGCAAGACGCACATGAAATTTATTAGACAACTATTCTAACGTTTTATGTCTCTCATTAACCTTCCACCTGTGTTTCTGTCCTGTCTCTACCCTGCCCGGTGGTGTTTCCAGTTGGCTGACTTATTTCATTTACACATTGATTCATTCATTGGTTCATTCATTCAACAGGTGTAATTTTGCAGGCCTGCTCTAGGCTAGCGTATAAATATATTATATAGGAAAGATAGAAGGACATTGTCCTGCTTTCATGATGCTGGAGCCTTATAATTAAAAATTAACGTTTTAAAAAGGATGCTCGGGCCTCGTGAGGAGCACACACGTCATTAGGGCCACGCGGTGAGCTTTTTAATCATGTGATGTCTCTGTGGTGCTCGTCTGATGTGACAGTGAAGGCATCATCAGTGCATGTCATGGGCGGTGTCCGGGGGACGTGGAGTTGAACCTGATTACGGCGTGAAAGATGACCTGCTCCTTCCACAAGCTTGACCTCGGAGCACAAGCCCAGGTCACAGGAGTGTGTTTATAGGGTAAATTCTCTGTGGTCTGGAGTTTGCTGAGAATACGCGTACATGTTTCCTAACTTTTCACAAACATGGCCACGTTCCCCAGAAACGTTTCATCTTGCACATACTCCCCTCAGCAGTGTCTCAGTGGGTTACCCCAGGCCCTCCCCGGAGTTTTGCCTTGTGGCGGGTAAAATAAACAGTATCTCATGGTTTATTTGATTTTACCTCTTGAAGTGTGTGTGCTCTTGAGCATCATTTTTTTATGATTTCTGTCTTGTTTTTGAGATTTGTATTTCTCTTCCTGGGAATTTTCTGTACGCATTCCCCATCATTCTGTTGGTTTATTTATTTTTCACTTGTTTGTATGAGCCGTTTCAGAATTAAGGAAGTTAGCCCTTTGTGCCTGGGTTACAAATGCTTTCCCTGCTGGTTGTTTGATTCTGAGTATTACGTTCTGATAGACAGAGACCATCTCTCTTGGCCTTGACATTCGCGTGCTCACTCATCACCCACGCTTTCCCTCACGGCTTCACTTTTACTGATTTGTCTGAAATTAATTTTAGCGTAAGATTGGGAGGAATCTGGCTTTATTTTTTTCCAGATAGCTATCCAGTTTCATGAAACACATTTATTGAGTAATCTCTTTCCTTGAAATGCTACCTTGATGGTAATATAATATACCTTTATCATGTACTTTTATACTAAATTGCATTCTCCGAAACATTTTTAATCCTTTGTTTTGATCCATTGTTTATTTCTTCTCCAATCCCAAACTGTTTTGATATTGAAGGTTCATAATCTGTTTTATCTGCAAGGGCTAGTTCTACTTACCACTTTTTATTTTCAGGTTTTTTTTCCTGTGATAAAAATCTTTCTTTCCAAAGTTTTGCAAAGTTTGTTAGCAGAAGCAAAATCTTTCTCTTATGTCCTCAGAACAAGTTTTTAAAGGGAATTTGGAAAATCTTAAGGTGGGGCTATTTTACTTAGAAGGCTCACGTTTTCAACAAACAGTGGGAACCTAGTATGTGCAGTGCCACACGTGGTTAGCCATTTCATTCTCTCGATTTATTTTTTCATCCCCTTTCTTCCTTTCTGTTATCGTTTATTGCACGTTGCTGTTGGCTGGGGGATTCACAGGAGAGCCGGTGTTCCCCGACTCAGTGACAGCAAGGCCAGCTTAGCTTGTCCTTGTGACTGAGCCACACGCACGGGGGCCAGTGTTAGAGCTCGTGGAGATTTTATACGAAGCCAGAACACCAAAAAAGGGAAAGCAGCCTCCTCAGCAACGGTTTCTGCATTTTATCCTAAGCCTTTCACAACCACTGAGCGGAATTATCAACCCTCGTAACTGACCAGCTCTTTTTAATGCCTGGAAAATTAAAGAGGGACTTAGGAGCTATTGCCCTAATCCTCTGCTAATTCTTCTTAAAAATGTCTTTAAAACAAATGTTTTACATACTGAGACCATTTTCGAGGGACTATACACACCCTAGGAGTCTGTGGAAAAGGAGTGGAAAACTGTATTTAAAATCCCCACGTGAGGGCAAGAGAAATACTTGCCCGTGACGTGACCAGACGTGGCCTGTGGGATGCCTTCTTCCAGGGCGCCTGCTTTGACATTGGGACAAACAGGTTTCCACTTTTACCCTTGTCGCCTTTTGTGATGGCTGTCAGATAGATAATTCTTTTTTTTTTCCAGTTGATTTCTTGCTCATAAATTGCCATTTGCGTTTACCGTTAAATGACTAAGTTCTAAATATTGGCCGTAGACAAGCCCGTCTGATGTCCAGGGAGTTCCAGTACCACCAGAAATTGCTCTTTCCATTTTGTACATTTGATGTATGTAGTACACCCTTTATCTTATTGGTTCTAAGTACACATCGTAAGCCCAGTTTAATGGATTTCGCAGGAAAATGTAGGGAACACAGGAGCACCGAGAAGCACGGCACCATTGCACATCTGTGTGACTAAAACAGGGACCGAGGGATGATGCGTCCAATCTCCGTTTGAGAGTTCCTGTTTTCCCGGGAGGCGCAGAGCTGCTGATGGAGGGTCTCTGCGCGTCCTTGTGCACTTGGGGCGTCCACTGGCTCCCAGGCTGTCTCCAGTCAGGTGGCCACTGGAAAAAGAGCTCGGAGGGTCTCTTCTCCTTACCCTGGTTCCTGACAACTCAGTTTCAACCGGAAGTCTTTTTTATTTTTATTAAATATACCTTGCCCCTTCAGTTAATTTGATGTTGTGAAGGTAAATTATGAGGTTGGATAATTAAGTTTGCAAACTCACCCTAGAAAAAGGGCTACATACCTGATAGCTGAATATCACACAGTCACCTTCGAATTACTCCCTTTGGGAAGCTAAGCACTGATGCCAGCACCTAGCCCACCCTTCAAAGCAATTTTGGAACTCTTTTTCTGGAATGGCCGTCAGAGCTGTCGTCGTATTACCCGTGATGTCCTGAATGTTGTCCAAATGTCTTCCTTTCAATATTTCCTTTATCTTCGGATAAAGAAAAAAGTCATTGGGGGCCAGATCAGGTGAGTAGGGAGGGTGTTCCAATACAGTTATTTGTTGACTGGCTAAAACTCCCTCACAGACAGTGCCGTGGGAGCTGCTGCATTGTCGTGATGCAAGAGCCATGAATTGTTGGCGAAAAGTTCAGCTTGTCTAACTTTTTCACGCAGCCTTTTCAGCACTTCCAAATAGTAAACTTGGTTCACTGTCCAGTTGGTACAAATTCATAATGAATTATCACTCTGATATCAGAAAAGGTTAGCAACATCGTTGCAACAATTTCACGCACTTAATGGGCAGACCACGTATGTTTTCCAATTGATCAAAAATGTTGGCATGCTTCCCAAACATTCCAGAATACTATTTTCTGATGTGACATTTGACTTACATAAACACAGCTCGTTGCTTTTCTTTTCCTGCATAAAATACACACTAAGGATGGCTTTTGTAATATAGTAAATAAGATCCCACACAAATTCCTCATGATATGCTGTGTGGGAAGTCCACATAATAAGATGAAGAATGCTGCCTGTTTGTTTTCCTACCAGTGTGGAGTTGTCATCTTACCCTGCCTCTGTCAAAGTCATGTTCAAACACAGCAATGACGTATTTAAACATACTAATTAAAAAGGGACACTTTTTCTTCATCAACAAAACACACCTGTTATTGCAGCTATCCTTTATATTCCACTAAGGATGAAGGCAAGCTCTAAATATAGTTAATGACTTAAGCTAATGCTAAATTTGTGAGGGAAAATGTGTTGAAATTTTGGTGGGTGTTGCCAGAAGGAACAGGAATATAGGGGAGCAGAACTTGGTGACATGGGCACAGTCATGGCAGACCAATGCACATTTTAAAGAGAAAATTGAACAGAATTAACACACTGCTGTTTTTGAAAAGGAGAAGGTGTCATATCACTGAAAGGAAAAGAAAAAAAATGCTTGAAGCTGTATTTACATCAACATAGGTCAACTCTGTTTGCTTTCTTCCAAGTGCCAATGGTGAAAGTACTCTTTTGAAACTGTTATTTGCAGATTTATTTCTGTCTCATTATCAGTCAAGGGCAGACCGTTTCTCTGCATAAATATCTTGTGTCCCCAGTTCCTAGCACAGTGCCTGGTGATTGCAATTGACCGGAACAAGACTGGATTCATGTTTCTCCCCACCCCTCTGCTTCCATTTCTTTAGCTTTTCTGTTTGTCTCTAATTCACACCCTCACTTCTTTTCTCCATTCCTTCCTCTTTGTCTAAGTTGTTTATCCTTTAGCTTTTGAGGCTCTCGAGGGCCAGTTGCATTTATTGTTTGGTGTTGGTGACGATGCCTGGCTCTGACCTTGCACGAGACATTCATTACTGGCCGTGTGTGTATCTTTTCCAACCCTCCTTGCTGCAAAGGCTCCTACATAGATTAGTATTCATTAGGGTATATGCGGGGGGTTTCAGATGTTCCTCATATTTATAAACGTTGACTCAGTCACTTATTTGATAAATATTTATTAATATTTTTACAAATAAAAAATGTGCTTTTCTGAACATGATCATATCGTACAAGGCCCCCAACTCTCCCAGAGACCACAACTTTCCATATATAAGTCAGGCTGAAGTCAGAGGAAGTAGCAGCCCATTCTTTGGGGGAAACTGAATATTAAGGTTGCACTGGACCTGGCAGAGCTGAATTTTCCACGACACAGAATGGAATCGCCAGCAGAGTTTACGCTAACGAGCATTTGGAAAAATCACCTGTTTCACGCCCCACGTGCTTAGGCTTTAAATTCACGCGTCCATATCTTCTTGGCATTTGCTTCAGCCAGTAACTGCTGATCGAGTGATTCTCATCCTCACAGAGAGTGCTGTTGATTTGTGAAGTTAGGACCAAGGAAAACAGCATCTAATCTTGTCCTGGTCTTGTTACATATTGCTTATCCTGTTAAAACTCACTTGTGATTCCAACTCAAGCGGATTCCGGAGAGCTTGGCTCACACGAGGCTTCACGGTTTCCTGAATCTTCAAGTTACAGAGTTGGAAGGGTCGTCTTTTGTCATTCCTGGAGAAGGAGAAAAAGAGGTTATTTTAAGCCTTCCAATTTTGCTGAATGTTTCCTTTTTATTATATACATACAGAGGATGCCAACATATATATATATATATATATATATATATATACACACACACACACACACACACACACATTTTAAGAGGAAAAAACTTAAAATTGTAATACTCTGTATATACTGATAACAGAAGATGAATACAAGTTACGTTTATACATTTTTTAGCACCCCTGGTATATATTTAATTTTAGAAGAGAGATTTACCAACAAAATAGAGGTGTTTGTAAAACCAGTAATAAATAGCACACAAATATTTACCATTCGGTATCCAGTAAGGCAAAGAAAAAACAGTGCCAAGTATAAAGGATTTGTAGGTGAGAAGGCACCCCATGTAGCTAACTGATAAGAAGTGTGGGGAGAATGATAAGGCAGGCAGGAACTCGAAGACACAATACCAGAACCACAAAAAAGATCTTGAAACCCTCAGGGGTCAGATTCCGGGTTCCTTCCTTGGCTTTTATTCCTCTGGTTTGGTGAGAGCGCCTGGGATTGAACCTGGCCCCGGGGCTGAGGGTAACTGGAGCTGAGAAGAGCTTGTAGATAATGGTCCTGACAGCAGGAAAGCGGTCCAGCTCCCTATAATAACCACCGCCTATGGCGGAACCTCAGGAGCTCTCAGGTTACTGAGCTAAATGAGATGCCCAGCCCCTACCCTCAAGGAACTTACACTCTGAAGGAAGGGCTTGTTTAACAAGGTTCAGAAGAAAGCAAAGGATTGTCTTGGAATGAGTGCAGATCTGTATAATCTTCAGAGAGAGAAATCTTGTGAGTGTTATCAATTTAAGACAAATAAAAATAAATACCACCTCACTGACTAGCCCTGAAATCTCCACACAGCATTGGAAGGCACAGCCTGTAGTTAAAAAGAAACTTGGCTTCCCAGAATACCACAGGGTCTGCTTTCCATAGCTTTCCTGTCTTCAACCCTCAGCAGGAAAGAAAGCGCAGTTGACAAGACACTTTGAAAGACTTCATGTGTTTTTAGGATTGCCACAGGAGATCAGGAAGCCGCAGGGAAAGCCGTTGGAGTAGCAAGTTCAGCAAAAGCTTTGTCGTCGTCCTGGGAGATGAGGTGTGGGCTAGGGACACTGAAATCCAGAGGTGAACTTCATCCTGTGAAGCTGATGTCCGTCTCCTTTCTAATTGTCTATGTTCTGTTCTCGCTGTCTGTATTGTCACCACCTTACTTTAGGCACAGGTCGCAAACTGAAATGCTTCCAGGGGCCAGGCCGGTGACATAAATGGATGCTTCTGCCTGGCCATGCCTAGAGAGGGAGTGTTGGGGTTGTGGCACCCCAGAAGGAGCTTGCCTCCCCCACTTCCCCCATCAAGTTCAAGGTGTTTCAAAAACACTGCTCTCATCAAACCTAATGTATCTGCCAGCTGCGTCTGCGAGCTGGTTGTGGGCTGAGCACTCTGCTGGGAGTCCCTTATCATGAAGTGTCACAAGAATCTCCTGTGGTTTTCCTCCAGGTTTTGCCTCTGATGACCCACCATCCATATCGCCAAAACATTCAGGAGTGTCCCTTTCCTGCTACAACCCCCACTGCCCACCGGAGAAGGGCAAACTCAGTCGGGTCCACAGCCTCGCATCCAGGCCCTCTGCAGTGTGACCCCCCCTTTGGCTGTCCTATCACTCCCTTCCCCTTTTGCCCACACTGGTGACTGTGGGTGCCTCCCACCACATTCCAATATAAAGACTTTTTTCTGCGTGGAGTGACCCTCCCTGGTGAATCTTAGCTTAAACCACCAGGCAGTCGCTTCATCAGTCCCTTCCCTGTGATCCCACATCCCTTGTATATTTCCGCTCTGTGCATGCTGCATTGTAATGCTTAGACGTTCTACAAAGTAGGAACCATGTTTTCTCCCTTCTTGTAACTTCCTTTACTCCAAATGCAGAGTAATTTTAGCTTCATCTCCCTGGGCCTAAAATTTCTTACCTATAAACGAAGATGCTGGAAGCATTGGACGAAAATTCCATGGTTCTTAACTTGAGGTGCATGTAAAAATCATTTGGGGTGAAACAGACAGTCCTGGGGCTACGGGGTGTCCAAATGCAAAGGAATCACCGACTTCACCCCGTACACAAAACACAACTCAAAATGGATTATAATATAACAACCTAAATGTAAGAACGAAAACAATAAAACTCTTACAAGAAATCACAGGAGTCAACCTTCATGACCCTGGAGGAAGAATGGTTTCTTAAACAGAACACCAAGAGCACAGTGACAGAAGAAAAAAATCGATAAACTGCACCTCATCAATGTTATAAACTCTTGTGCTTCAAAGGACGCCGTTAATAAAGTGAAAAGACAACTCCGAAAACGGGACAAAATACTTGGAAATCATATGTCTAATAAGGGTTTAGTAGCCAGAATATATAAAGAACTCTTACAAGTCAACCCTAAGAAGACAACCTTTTAAAAAATGTCAAAGGACTTGAGTAGACACTTCTCCAGAGAAGATATTAATATTCCAATGGCCCAAAAGCACATGAGAAGACACTCAGCATCGGTAGTCATCAGGAAATGCAAATCAGAAACAGGATCCCACCTCACACCCACTGGGGCACCATCATCAAGGCTTGTTCATTTACGCTGGTTCAAGTACAAGTGTTGACCAGAAAGGTGAGACATTGGAACCCTCGTGCGTGCTGGTGTGGATGTAAAATGGTGCAGCTGCTGTGGAAAACCAGTTTGCAGTTCCCCAAAATGTGAAACATAGAGTTACTATGTGACCCAGCAGATCCATTCCTAGGGGCATATACATAAGAGATTGGAAAGCATGTCCACGCAGAACCTTGTACCTGGATGATCATAGCAGCATGATTTCATAGTAACCCCAGCGCCCGTCGACTGGACAAGGTGCCGTCCATCCATACCATAGAATACTGTTCAGCCATGAGAAGGAATAAAGTCCCCACGCACGCTACACATAATGAACCTTGGAAACGTGATGCTAAATGAAAGAAGCCAGTCACAATGGGCCACGTGTGGTGTCATTCCATTTACATGAAATGTTCAGAATAAGCAAATGCATAGAAGCAGGAAGTAGGGTAATGGTGGCCAGAGACCAGGAGGTTGGGGGTTGGGAGGGCGACTGGGGAGTGACTGCTGATTGTATGAGATTCTTCATGGGGCCCTGAGAACATCCTGGAATTAGACAATGGAGATGGTTGCACAACTTTGTGAATCTACTAAAAACCACTGAATTGTGCCCTTTAAAAGGGTGACTTTCATGGTATGTGAATTATAGCTCAATAAAGCTATTTTTTTAAAAAACTTTATTGGGGAACAATGTGGGTTTTTTGGTGTTTTTTTTTCAGGGAACAATGTGTTTTTTCCAGGACCTATCAGCTCCAAGTCAAGTTGTTGTCCTTCAATTTTAGTTGTGGAGGGCGCAGCTCACTGGCCCATGTGGGAATTGAACCGGTAACCCTGTTGCTCAGAGCATGCACTCTAACTAAGCCACCTGGCCGCCCCAAAGCTATTTTTTAAGATCCCTTTGAGAGCTTTTCTAGAGCACACAAGTGGCATCTTCTGTCCTCCTGTCGTGATTGATATTCAGAAGAACCAGAAGGTACCTGGTGCTCCACCCGCAGTCTTCTTTTATGACTTTATAAACCAAGAGTTTGAACAAACAGTGGGCATCCTTGGGTTATCCTACAGCAAGTTTGAAGTGTTTTCTAGGCACTTAAGAAGAGCAGTGCATGTTTGAGGTGCCTCTGAATGGCTTGAGGAAGGAAGGGAAAACGGGTGTCCTGTCATTCCACCGTGCGGTCTGGAACCCGGTAACAGGAGGGAGGGAGCGGGGGCACCTGACACGGAACCAGGACACCTGGGGAGAGTAAGGGACGGGAGCACCCCCTCTGGAGGTCGGATGTAGGATGTGGGCAGGTCCTGGGTAGGCTCCGAAGCAAAGACTCCAATATGGACAGCGGGTAGAGGGTCATGTGTCTGAGACAGGACGCTCCCGGGAGCAGAGCCGGATGAGACAGGGCCTGTGGGCAAGACATGCGGTTGGTACCTGGAGCTCATTTGGTTGGTGGCCAGACACCTTTGGAGAAGTGCAGTAATAGATTCCCCCCTCCACCCCCGCCACAATATTCTCTTGTTGAGACATAAAATCATTGAGCATAAATGTAAAAATAAAAGCCAACCATAAAATCCATTTAATTCTCAACATAGGGGGAAATGGACGGCACAAAACCACTTGCTTTCTAATTTAGATGGTCCACCTAGACCCATGAACAAGATCGTGATAACAGCCATCTGATATTCCGTTTGGATATGTGGTTAGAGCTGATCTTAATGGTGGGGTTTAGAAAAGTGGCACTTTTCTCATTCTTATCTTTAAAATCTAACTGTCCAAATTGCTCGTTATAGAAATAGTCATGGGGATGTAAAGTACAGCACAGGGAATTAGTCAATAATATTGTAATAACTAGGTATGGTGTCAGGTGGGGACTAGACTTATTGGGGGGATCACTTCTTTTTTTTTTTTTTTTTTTTTTAAAAAGGTTTTTTTTTTTTTTTTTTTTTAAAAAGGCTTTTATTTATTTATTTTTTTTATTTTTTTTTTTTTTTTTTTTAGCTGAGCCATCCCACCACCTGTTGGCAGCTCACGGCTGCTCAGCTCGGGCTGACTCGAACCGCTGTTGCTCAGAGCTCAAACTCTTGAGCGAGCTCTTAACCAACTGAGCCACTCAGCCGGCCCGGGGGGATCACTTCTTAAATTATATAAATATCTAACCACTATGCTATACAGCTGAAACTAATATAATATTGTATGTCAGCTGTAATTAAAAAATAAATTTTAAAAAATACGTGGAGAAAAAAAATTAACTGATAAAAAAAAACAAAAAAAAACTAACAGTCCACCTCATAGCCAGCCTCTCAGGCTGTACTGCATATTTTTTCTCCCAAATTTTAGGTATATGATGATGTTGGCATAAATAAAACCTACATGTTAAGGGTGAACATTGAAATATCATGTTGACTGAAACCGTTTGGATTGTCATCAGCCATCACGTTATGTCACTGCAGAAACTCGGCAAGCATGTCTCTGCTTTGAGCATATCTCCTGTATTTTAAAGCTGTTTTTCCCTTCACACTGTCTTTGCAACCAGTTCTTTTGGAAACGAGATGGACTATGTTATTTGTGTATGTTTGTTTCCACCATGTTAAATGTTAAATGTTAAAATGAGAATGTTCATACAGACACATTCAGCAAAAAATCAAAAGCATACACATTGATAATTTGAGGATTAAAAAAAAATTAAAACCATTGTTGCCGACAGAACACTTTCTAATAATAATAATCTCAGAAATGAAGCAATGCTTGGTTAGCACCACTAACTGAAAATACAGCATATTATTGTGTAATTTGTAATAAATAGTAAGAGTAGGCACATTATATCCATCATCTTGTGTCCTTCCCAACAGAATTTCCTACCTGAGTGGGTGGTTAGTAAGTGTCTCTGACAGATAATATATCACCGTGTGCTATGTAGCTACAGCATTTTGAAATTTCCTGAGGCCGTTTTGCTTAATAATCCCATCTATAAAATGATTGTAGTGGTTTTTCCTTTTGATATTAACATACATTTTTATCATGTTAGATTTTAAAAACAATTTACATTTTATAATGACATAATAAGTAAAATATGCAATATATAATGAGGATTACAACCAAATTGAGCAAAGGAGGCTAGGTCTTAGAAGATAATAGATTTCTCTAAAAAGATCATTTTATATTAGGACACTTTTTTTTAAAATGGTTGTTTTGTTTTACGCTCTGACCAATAGTATATGAGAGGTTTTTTTTGTTTGTTTTGTTTTTCAAAGATTTTATTGGGGAGTTGGGGGAGGGAAACAGTGTTGGGGAATTGGGGAGGGGGACCAGCCAAGTTGTTGTTCTTCAGTCTTCGTTGTGGAGGGCTCCAGTCGCCATCTGGCTGCCCGTCGGCAGCTCGTGGCCTCTAAGCTCAAGGTGCTGTGTTACAATCTTAGTTGCAGGTGGGCGTAGTCACCATCCCATGTGGGAGTCAAACCCGGCAGCCCTGTTGTTAAGAGCGCACGCTCTATCCACTGAGCCATCTGGGTGGCAGCTCAGCTCAAGGTGCCGAGTTCAGTCTTAGTTGCGGGCAGGCGTAGCCCACCATTGAACAGGAAGTCTTGTTGTTATACCAGCTGAGCCATCCGACCACGTGTTGGCAGCTCAGCAGCAGCTCAGCTCGGGCGCAGTGTCACTGGCCCATGTGGGAATCCAACCGGCAGTCCTGTTGCTCAGAGCTCGTGCTCTTAAGGCAACTCAACCAACTGAGCCACTCGGCCGGCCCCTAGGACACATATTTTAATGCCTGATGAGGGTGAATTTAACTGAGCTATTTTAAGTAAAAAATCAGTAAAACTAGGAATTATCTTTGGGTGCAGCAATGACTTTAGAGCAGTGTAGCATCATAATAACCATCATATATTAACCATCTCTCCTATGTGAGGGTTTGTGTTATTTCTAACCCTCCAAATAACTTCAAATGGTACATAGTTCTGTTTCTGTTTTATCAATGAGGAAACTGAGGGTCAGAGTGGAAGCCATGGTCAGCTAGGGTCCGAACCCCACATTGGTAAAACGTGGTATACCTTGGGCTGGCTGATTGACTCAGTTGGTTAGAGCATGAGCTCTGAGCAACAGGGTCGCCGGTTCGATTCCCACATGGGCCAGTGAGCTGTGCCTGCACTGAGCTGCCACTGAGCTGGTGAGAGTGCGTGCTCTTAACAACAAGGTTGCTGGTTCGACACCCTTATGGGATGGTGGACTACGCCCCAACTGCAGCTAGATTGAAAGCAGCAACTGAACTTAGAGCTGAGCTTGCGCCCTCCACAACTAAGATTGACAGACAACTACTTGACTTGGAGCTGACGGGTCCTGGAAAAACACAATGTTCCCTTTCCCCAATTCCCCAATACTGTTCCCCTCCCCAATTCCCCAATAAAATCTTTAACAAAAAAAATTCTCAAAAAAAAACAAAACACCAAAAAACCAAATGTAGCATACCACAGAAGTCCAAAGATGCTGGTTTCCAGTTTTGTCTTTCCCACCAAGGCTTTGGATGAGTCACTTAACCTCTGGTTGCTTTTTTCCTTATTTGTATAAGGGACATGGACTCTACGACTTCTAAATTCCTTCCAAGCTTCATAATATTTAAAAGATGACTATTGAAATACTGTATCATTGGAGGTTATGTACATATAAAAATTTTGTCATTGGAAGTCATCAGGAAATAACTAATTACGAACAGTTAAGCAACTTGGGAAGTTATTGAGCTTACAATTTTAAATTCATCATTTTTATTCAATGTATCCATGCTTCCTTGGCCTCTTTTAGGAAAGTGTTAAAAATGAAACAATAAAGAAATCAGAGGATATAGAAAACTGACCAGGTATGGCAGCAATGGTGGGGGGAGGAAAAGAGAAGGAGTTTTAAATCCAATAGAATAAGCACACACACACCC
>NW_017731385.1:6115031-6123301 GCF_001890085.2 Hipposideros armiger
CCCCTACCCCCCCCGCAAGAAGAGAGTGCTAAATCTTACTATGCCAAATTTTTATACTAGAAAAAAGACACGAACTGAGAAAACATTTTCAATAAATAAGAAAGAAAAGGGATTAATATCCTCAATAGCTAATAAGTTCACTCAGAGTAAAAAGGACACAAGAAAATGGAAAAAAAAACATTAATAAACAATATAAAAAAGAGCATTGTGTTAACCTGCTAACAAACTTGAGAGTAACTTGTATCTTACAGTGTTTAGTCTTCCACCCAATCAAGAGGGTATGTCTCAATTATTCAGGTCTTCTTGAATAAATAAAAAATTGATAAGTAATAATCAAATAATAATTTTTGTTTCTTCATGTTCATATCAGTCTGTGCATAGTTAGTTATTCCTTGATGCTGTGTTTTATATTTTCATACTTTAGTGAAGGTAGTGTTTATCTAATTTACATTAGTGTTTCTGGTATCTAATAAAGATAACATCTTCACTCATATTCATCGATTTTATTCTCATTGTTTGCAGAACGCTTATTAATGAAAGGGATTACTTATTTGACTTTTTGGTGGTATGGCTTCCCTTTGAAAATAATTAAAAAATAATTGTCTCTAAGTTTTGTTTTTTGTTTGTTTTTGCTGCTCAGTAATACCTTTCCGTTTGGTTTTTTCTTGTTAGTTCTGGATTCAAAGTTAGTTTGGAGGTCTCGTGCTGCTTACATGAGCTAGGCTCTGGATCGCTGAGTGTCCTCCAGTATCTTGGAGATCTCGTTTGGCCTGACGTAAAGGAGACTGGTTTTCATGCTTTGCTTTGACTGGCAGGTGTGTGGATTGTAGTCCCTGGGAAAGGGAGCGTGTTTGTTTCCTGTGGCTGCAGTGACAGATCACCACAAGGATTCGGAGGCCAGACGTTCAAAGCCTGGCAGCCCGCACTCCGTCTGGGAGGCCTAGGGGAGAATGCAATCCTTACCGCTTTCCATTTTTGGTAGCTGCCCCAGCATTCCTGGGTGCTCCTTGGCACATGGCCTCTCCCCTCCCATCTTGCCTTCTTCTTCACATCCTCTTCCCTCTGTCAGCCCTCCCTCTGCCTCACTCTTTTAAGGACACTTGTCATTGGATTTAGGGCCCATTGGGATAATCCAGGATGGTCTTCTCATCTCAGACTCCATACCTTACACCTGTAAAGGCCCTTTTGCAAATAAGGTCACATTCATGGGTTTGAGGGCTAGAATGTGGACAGACCTTGTTGGGGGTCCCCATACACCCAAATGCACACGTCAGTACATAGAGTATCTTTCTTGTTGGTAGTTTTTTGGTACTTCTGTATATTTTTATACACTTTCATATTTCTATATTTTCTACATATGAAGGATTTTAGAGTTTGGTAAAATATGTATTTTCCAGGTGACTATATGATTTCCTTTGAAAACAGCATGACAAGAGAATGGTCCTATCACTCTTCCATGCGTTATAAACTGAGCCCTGTGACATGGCGATGTCCTCATTTGTGACTCATGGCTGTCTGCTGTGTGGTGAAGGTACAGTGACCGCCTCCCAACAGTGCACATGCGCTGTCACTCCTTGGGTGTGTTGTGCGCCTCCCCTGTGAGAAAAACACCGTCATTGTGTTATCGTGCAATGCAGGACAGCGGTCTCAAAAAAGATATTCGTTTCACATGGCTTGGGTTTTGATGTAAGGAAATTGCTTTCATGATCCTGAAAACAAGCACATTTAGTAACCTTGGAACTGTACATTTTATAAGCTTTGATTTTTTTTTTTTAGAATGTACTGGTATTTGTTTTAGTTTTGATATGTTGATAAGTAACCACAGGGCATCAGTTCCTCTTATTCAATTTTTATGGCACGGCCATTGTGTTAAATATGAAGCTTGTGGACAAAAACAGGGCCCCTTTCAAGTGTCTGTTTCTCTTTATCTAACCTTTACAGAGAGGTGTAATTAAAGATTTTATTGCAATTTTACATAATAATAATAATTTGTATTTATAAAAATCAATACAGGGGCAGCCGGTTAGCTCAGGTGGTTAGAGCACAGTGCTTAGAACACCAAGGTTGCCGGTTCGATCCGCACATGGGCCACTGAGATGCGCCCTCCACAACTAGACTGAAACAACTACTTGACTTGGAGCTGATGGGTCCTGGAAAAACACACTGTTCCCCAATAAAAACAAAAAATCAATATGGAGAACTCCCTTGTCCAGTGTACCCTGTCCAGTTCCCCCAACAGTAAGTAGCATCTTAGAGGTTACAGTACGATGTCACGTGTCACGAGGCATTCAGGCAGCTCTGTGCAATGGCGTGTGTGGTGAGGAGTTGAAGCCTGCAGACAAAAGCCGGGTGAGTGAGGCCCCTGGGGAGTGGACCCTTGAGCCCCTTCTAGCCATCAGGTGGCTGCAGAGCCCCTGAGCCAGAACCACTCAGCTGAGCTGCTCCAGGATCCCTGATCTTTGCAAACTGTGTGAAATATGACACTTGTTGTTTGAAGTTTGGGGATGTAGCAACAGATGCCTACAGTTGACCGTTGAACAGCACGGGGCTGGGGGCTGACCCCTGCGCAGTTGAAAATCCACATCTAACTTGACTCCCCCAAACTTAACTTCAGTCCTTCAGTATCTGCGGGGGATTGGTTCCAGGACCCACGCAGGTACCAAAATCCCAGACGCTCAAGTCCCTTATATAAAATGGCACGGATCAACCACAGATTGAAAATACTGATTTTGACCCACAGTTGGTTGAATCCACAGATGAAACCCAGGGATACAGAAGGCCAACTGTATATTTATTGAAACAAATCCACGTGTAAATGGACCTGTGCACTTGGAACCTGTGTTGTACAAAACGCACGTAGCATTTTGTAGTGCGTTGCGTCGCACGTAGTAGGTGCTCACACAATATTTACTAATTTCTTCCAAAAGCATTTATGTGAGTTAGGTATTTATGTTTTCAGACACTTTTCTGTGACCCCAGCCCCCCTTTTTTTTTCCTTGTATCTCTTGCTAGGTCTGACATTTTCGAGTCCTGGCTCTTTAAATCCCCACTGTTCCAAATTACCTTTTTTTCCCCTCCAAATTACCTTTTTAACACATTTCTGGAGTGAAGGCAGGAAGTGTTCTTGTCACTCCCCCTGCTTCTGATTTCCCCCTTTTATCCAGGTCTCCTTGCTCGTTATTCCATCAGGGGCTGGAATATCAAGTCAGCCAATGAGGAGACAAATTATTACTGACCCAGAGCCGTGTAAATGTGATAAGCCACGCTAGTCATCGGTGGAGGAACAGACAAAGGGAACAGCATCTGCGAAGGACCTGGGCCGGGCGGGGGGAAGCACTGGAGGGACCAGAGCTGGAAAGCGGCGAAGGGGAAGGAGGCGTCAGACAAGGCTGGAGGGCGGTCCCCTCATGCAGGGCCCGCGTGGGCCATGGTAGGGATGTGGGGGGTTAGTTTTGAAGGATTAGAAACAGGATAAGATGGCATAAGGTAAGATGCAAGCATGAGAGTGTGTCTGAGACTGGGGTGTTAAGAGTGCAGTGATTTGGGGGTGCTGGAAAAGCCTGCCATATGTGTGCCTGTGGGCGCTGGAGAGGAGGAAGGTCCAGGATGTGACAAGCTAGTGACTGAACACTGATGTCCTCCTGGTCACAGGCAGGGACTGGGCAGGGGGACAAGACTACGAGCCGGTGTCCTCTATGGCCTTAGAATCATGGAACTGTCTCAGGTGATTATTGTGCTTTTATTTTGTAGTTTACCATTTAACATAGTGTCTATTTGTGCGTCACGTTTTACGTATATATTCTCGTCACCTGCCCAGATTGTCATCTCCTTACAAGTCTGTTGTTGTCCCAGAAGGCTTCTGTGCTTCCTTTACGGCCTCTGGGGCTTCCAGGCTTCTGGAATTTCTGGGAAGCCCAATTAGGCTTAGCTGGAAAATCCGTTTTTGAATAGATTCCAGCATCTGTTTAATGCTTAAGGGAGAGGGAGGAAGGAGACATATCCTGACCCATATTGTCTCGTTGTCCTCATGTGTTTTTAACTTTATCTTTCATGTCACTTTAGTGAGATTTAGGATAAGAGATAAATCCACGTGTAAATGCTCATGTTTAATTGTAAGACCTTATTAAAATGTTAAAAACTGGTTTATTATACCTTTTTCTTTTTTTGAGGATTTTGGAGTATCCATTGTGGTCTGTTCTTATCTTCTTAACTGAGCAACAGCAGCTGACACCATAATCAGTCCCTTCTCATTCGAGCCTTTTCTTCACTTGACTCCTAAGATGCCATCTGCTATCTTGCTGGCCGCTCATGCTCAGTTGCCTGTGCTCCTCCCCCAGCCCCTTCACATCGGCGTGCCCCCAGGCTCAGTCCGGGGTCTCCCCTTGGCCTCTGCACCCACCCCTTTGTGAGTTCACCCAACTCTGGCCTCGTACACTGAGGACCCACCATCTTTAATTGTTGATGACCCATAATGCTTCCAACCTGACCTCTTCCCTAAAGTCCAGATTCACATCTCCAGCTGCCTACTCAGCATTTCTGCCCGGACGGCTGACACACCCCTCACAGACGACACGTCTGAAACTGGCTGGTGAGGTCAGCCTTCCCCACTGTGCTTAGGATCTTACTCGATGGCAAGCCCATCCTCTCTGTAGCTCAGATAAAAAAAAATCTTAGCGTTTTCCTTGACTGCTCTCTTTTTTCTGTACTTTGCATCTAATCTGTCTGCCCATCCTGCCAGCTCTACTTTGAGACTTTATGTGGAATCCACGGATGACCTCGTCCCAGGCTACCAGACATGCCTTCCTGCTGCACCCTTGCTCTCTCGCTTCATTCTCTGCACAGCAGAGTGTTTCTGCTAAAACAGCTGCTCCATTGTCACTCCTTGTTCAAGCTCCTCCAGCGACTCCATCTAACAGGAAGGAGCTTGGACCGACCTCCCCCCTGCCCCCCATGGCGCCTTCACTTCCTTGGTCTGCTCTGGCCCACTGGCCCCCTCCTTGCTCCTCAGACACACCGAGCCCTGTCCCTTCTGACACCTTGCAGTGCTGTCCGTTCTCCCTGAAAGGCCTTCCCCAGATGTGTGCATGGCTCACTCCGGCTGCTCAGATGTCCCCTTGTCAATAAGACCTTCCTGAATCTACAAATCGAATTGTCCCCTGCCTCCCCCACGGATTCCCCACTCTTCTTCACTTAGTTTCCCGCCCCCCCCCGTAGCGCTTATTACCATCTAGCATTTGCATATTTTTCTTTTTTTTTTTTTAAAGATTTTATTGGGGAATCGGGGAAGGGGAACAGACAAGTTGCTGTCCTTTTTGTTCTTCAGTCTAGTTGTGGAGGACGTCGCTTCACTGGCCCATGTTGGTATTATCATTGTGCTCTTCCCAGGTGAGACAGTCACTCGCTGGCCATTGGATGGCCGCTCAAGGCGGCTCACGAAAGCTCACACCCGCTGCCGGTGGGCTCCAGTGCAGCCTACGCTGTCGGCGACTCACAGCAGCCCAGCTCCAGGTTGAGCTGTTGTTCACCATCTTAGCTGTAGAGGGCGCAGCGTCACTGGCCCTCATGTGGGACCCAAACTGGGGCCCTGCTGCTCAGAGCTGGCGTCCCAAGCCACTCCTAACCAACGTGACACTCGGCCAGCCCATATTTTTCTTATTTCTGTCTTTCTCCACCGCAGTGGAGTTTGTGTGTGGGGAGGACTTTTCGTCTGCTCTTAACTGCTAAATCCCCAGCATATAAAACATAATAGACCCTAAGTAATTGAATTGAGTCTAGAAAATAGCTTTTCTCATCTTCAAAATGCTTGCCTAACCCTTTGACTTTTCATTGATATGATAATAAAAAATAACCAGTAAGTAGCAAATAGCAGGTAAAATTCAAAAGGAAGCAAAGAGTAATTCAGTAACAAAACAAGTGGATATTTATTGTTTATGAACTTTCTCATAGCACTGACTTATAAAAAGCAGTGATTTACCCCTATTTTTATTGATAAGAGAAGTTAGGCATTTTGTCCACACAGAGACAATATCTGGCAAAGTCTAGACCATTATGCAACTTTGCTTGTCTGAAACCCCAAATTAATTTAGCTTTATCTGAAGTGAAATTTTCTCCCCATACATGGAGAAAAATGTGTAATTTAAGAAAACTTAGTATTCTAGTGTCTGTGGGCAGCAGATGTTAAGGGAACAGCAAAATGGCTTTTCCTAATGTCTGTTAGAAATTTGCACTTCTCATCATGCATTTAGTGTCCCTTCTATACTTATAAGGTTGGACAATTAAGTTCACAAACTCATCCTAGAAAAAGTGCTACACCCCTCATGGCTGAATGTCACTATGGTCACCTTCAAAGTACTCCCCTTGGGAAGCTATGCACCGATGCCAGCACCTAGCCCACCCTTCAAAGCTATTTTGGAACTCTTTTTCTGGAATGGTCATGAGAGCTGTCATCATATTACCCTTGATGTCCTGAATGTTATCGAAATGTCTTCCTTTCAATATTTCCTTTATCTTCAGGTAAAGAAAGAAGTCATTGGGGGCCAGATCAGGTGAGTATGGAAGGTGTTCCAATACAGTGATTTGTTTACTGGCTAAAAACCCCCTCACAGGCAATGCCATGTGAGCTGGTGCATTGTCGTGATGCAAGAGCCATGAATTGTTGGTGAAAAGTTCAGGTCGTCTAACTTTTTCATGCAGCCTTTTCAGCACTTCCAAATAGCAAGCTTGGTTAACTGTTTCTCCAGTTGGTACAAATTCATAATGAATAATCCCTCTGATATCAGAAAAGATTAGCAACATCATTGCCACAAGTTCGCCAACTTAATTGTCAGACCTCATGTATCTGGAAGCTATCACTTGGCTCAAATTTCCATCCCTGTCCCAAACAAATCCAAACCAAAACCCTAACTTGGGCTTCCCAGTTAAAAGCTTACCAGAAGATCAGAAAGCCTGCTCTGTCCCATCACCTCTAGGGATGGGAATTCTTAATGGGCCCCTGGCCATTACTTTACTATGTACCCTGCATATAAGACACTGGAAGACAAACACCACAAATTCCAATTCAGTTCCCAACCAAATCTGAGTTATGATCGAGGCGGATATAGATTGTATTTTTATGATAAATATGGCTTTGCCAATAGCTTAATATTAGTAAAGAAAAAGAAGGGCTAAGTTTTGACCTTTTTAAAAGCTTGAGATTTTACTGACCCCACTACATCTGGTTGGAAAGTTGAGAGACAAGTCAGGACTTCACAGCGGATCCACGACAAAACGTCACAGTCAGACTCATTGAGCACAGAGTAAGGTGGAATTAGTCAAAAAGTAAAATTATAACGTACAAAAAAATGCAACCTTTTGATATTTTGCTTGTACTGTAACTCCAATTAAATGGTAACTAAGTGTTGCAAAGTATATGTCCTAAAGGGTGGGTCTCTTTTTAATGAGTAGTTAAGGATCATTTTTAATCAGCAGGTTGTTTGTACACAAGTATCCATTATTTTCAGTGGGTTAAATGTTTTCGCTGAAATATTTTTTCCCCCTGCCTTTCTGCTGGGTCAGCTCTTTGGTGCGACCCAGCCAGTCTCAACTTTGTCCCAACCCAGACTACATCAGGGTGCCGGGCTCTGTGTAAAGGCCAGCCTTCCGGGCTGGTGGCAAGGGTGTCACCCTCTTGTCAACCTTAGGCCGTCACAACCCCCCTTTGGTGGGTTCTTGCTCCTTGTGGGCAGTGCCAATGACCCGTGCTTGGCAGATCAGCCTTCAAACTGGGAGTATCCTTTGAAATGTACTTCAAGGACTTTGAAATACAGGAACTCTTAGACTCAGGTCCATTGTTTTCTAGCTCCGATATTTACCCCCCTCCCCCCCACAATGCCGTCTCCTGGGGACTCCTTCCCCCACATCCCCCGTCCAGGTCAAGCTCCCCTCTCTTCTCCCCTCTTCCCCTCCCTGTGCCCTTAGCCCCCTCGCTCTCTGGTACTTATCTCTTATTTTGTCTCTATCTCTAGACTGTAGATTATTCTTTTCTTGAGTCCTGAACACCGAGCATAGTGAGTGGATCTAAGAAGGAAACATTCGTGAATGATGGAGGAAAATGCTTTGTATTCACAGTGGGGCGCAAGTGCGTGCGACTTAGCTCCTGGCACCCAAGGGTAAATACCCAGGGGAATCTGCACAGCAGCCTTCTAATTTAGATGTGACCCCTCTGATGTCTGCCTCTTCCTTTCTGGGACAAGGGGATAGTGAGGATATATATATATATATATATATATATA
>NW_017731385.1:6128291-6132942 GCF_001890085.2 Hipposideros armiger
AGGAGTGAAAGTAAAGGAATATGCCGTTAAAACAAAAAAAGTGGGAAAAAATTGAAACGAAATTGTTTTTGGCACATGGTAAGAGATAATATGAATACATGTTGAATAGATGAACAATGAATGAATGAATAATTGAATGAGTGAAAGTATGCTGTGTTGATACATTTTTCCAGTCCAGCTAACTGTATAGATTATCTTTGAAAAAGGAATTAAGAATAGAAGTCTTTTGGGTGTTTATCACATTTTTTTAGTTGACTTCAATTGATTATATGTAAAGGAATATCATGTTTTATGCTATTTTAGGCACCGGTTGCTTGCTGCCCTCAGGATATCAGAGAAATGAATTTGGCTTTGTGAGAATGTTTCCACACAACCCAGAGTCAGGAAACCACACCCTCTCAAACCGTACACTCACTCGCATGCAGATTTAAGCGTAGCTGGGTTTTTATGTTTTTCAATTTGCCTAGCTTTTATGAAACTTTTTATTTTCATGGAAGATGCACTCTCTTATGGAAATATTAAACTCTTTTAAAATTAGAGCTTTTCATAGAAACAAAGCCTACAGTTTTATAATATATATCTTTCCAAAATTGGTACGATCTACAAATAACCACATCCCACGCTGGCCTCATAGTGTCAGGGATGAAAACGATCTTCAGCTTATGACTATTTAGGTCACTGAAAGTTATGGCTAGAAAGGGTCTTAGGATTAATCCACCACCCCCACCCCGTCTCCCCACCACACACACGTCTCCCCATGGAACCCACCTTCCACTGTGCCCACGAGATGACTTTGGCCCAAGCAGGCCTCCCCCAGAGTATTTCCACCATGTTCTTCCTGATGCTTTCACTGTCGATGTCTACTTTGTTAACCAAAGAGAACATTTATTTTAGTATCAGGTAGAAGGCTGATTAATCAGATGACTTTTCTTCAGCAATTTGTGTTGCCCTTTTAAAAAGAGAAGGCAGGGTGATCAGGGGCAGATCAAAAGGTGCTCCCCCAAGTGAGGGGTTGTTGGGGGCTCTGGTTTCTGCCATCCCAACCTTCAGCTCAGCCACAAGTCTTCCGTCACGTGTCCCTTTCAAGCTCAGTTTCACAAATAATGAAGCTGCCAATTTTTCTTGGTCCATTCTTCCCAAATGCCACGCTTAATGATTTTTTGTGTGTTGTTAAACCTTGTTGAATAATGTGAATTCCAAATCCATATAGTCCAAAAAGTAAATGTTTGCAACCTTTACTCAATAAGAGTTTGCTACTTCAAAATAGTGTAAAATACAATCATTTATGTATAAGATTCTTGTGCTCTAAAAAAACGTACTTACAAAAATTATACTGCACCTTTAAAAATTAAGTGAAGAGGTTGGGTCAATTAGCATGTAAATGTGGGTGGCATTTGTGCAAACAGGAATTCTAATTACTGAAAATAGCAATATTCATAAAAAATTAAAGTATTAAATTAACTTGAAAATATTTCCAAATAAAGGAGTAGTGTTACGGAGAAACACTGAACTATGTTGAATTTTTCTTTTACAAGTTACGGTATTTTGCTAATGATACTAAAATGAGCTGCACAGTCCTTAGGCAGATTATTTTAAAGCTATGGGACTTTAGACCCAGCTAAATTGATCAGTCATAAATTAAAAGCCTTTACTATTTTCTTTTAGTAAAATATACTTTGGCTAAAACATCCCTAGGCACCTCAGTGACCTGTGTCGTTTATTTCCTGTGGCANATCCGGGTGTTTAAAAATGATAGGCAAACTTAAATGTGAAACATAAAACTATAGGCCTTCTAGAAAAGAGCATAACAGAAAACCTCCAGGACTTAGAACTTCGCTAAGAGCTCTCAGACCAAAAGTACAACCCGTAAGAGGAAAATTGATAAACTGGAACTCATCAAAATTAACATTTCCTCTGGGAAAGAGCCTGTTGAAAGGATGAAGACAAGCTCTAGATTGGGGGAAAAATATTTGCAAACCACATAAAGTCCCTGTATCTCTAGACTAAATAAAGAACTCTCAAAACTGAACAGTAAAAAAACAATCCTAGTAGAAAATGGACAAAAGACATAGACATTTCACTGAAGGGGACATACAGGTGGCAAATAAGCACATGAGAAGCTGTCAGCTTCATTAGCCATTAGAGAAATGCAAATTAAAAGCACAATAAGATACCACTGTGTTTCCCTGAAAATAAGATCGGGTCTTATATTAATTTTTGCTCCAACAATCTATTAATACATTTATTCATTTATTCATGTACAATAATCTACATTTATTTAAACAGTCATGCCTGGCTGATGATCTTAACTGGGGCTTATGTTTGATATAGGGCTTATATTACGAGCATCCTGAAAAATGCTAGGGCTTATTTCCCAGTTAGGTCTTATTTTCAGGGAAATATGGCAATACATACCTACCAAAATGGCTAAAGTGAAAAATAGTGATAACACCAGATGCTGACGAGGATGTAGAGAAACTGCTGGTAAAAATGGAAAATGGAGCAGCTACTCTGGAAAATATCTTGGCAGTTCCTTTCAAAACTGAAAATGGATTTCCGATGGGACTCAGCATTTGCATTCATGGGCAATTTGTTCCACAGAAATGAAGAGTTATTTTCATGCAAGGATTTGTGCATAAACACTCATAGCATTTCAGTCATGATAGCCATCAGCTGGAACTTCCTCAGATGTCCCTCTGATGGGTAATGGTTAAACAAACTGTGGTAACAGCCACGCAATGGAATACTACTCAGCAATAAAAAGGAAGGAACCACTGACAACAAAAGCTTGTATAAACCTCCAGGAAGTTATGCCGAGTGGAAAAACCCAGCTCGAAAAGGATACAAGCTGTATGATTCCATGTATGCGATATTGGCAGAGTAATATAATTATAGATGTGGAGAACACATGAGTGGTTCAGGAGTCGGGGCGGAGGGAGAGGATGGGTGGCTGTGAAGAGAGAACGTGAGGGAGTTTTATGGCGAAGGCCCAGGTGAGTATCTTGGAGGTGATGCTGGTTATCCAGCAGTTAACACTGTGTTCAAGTCACATAGAGCTACACACACACACACACACACACACACACACATGCATGCACACGCATGTGCACGCACACACATACGTGCATATCTAACTGGTCGACTCCGAATCCAGTCTTAGGCTTGTCCCAGTGTCAATTTCTCAGTTTCGATATTGTACCGGATTGTGTGAGATGCTAAGATCGGAAGAGGCTGAGTGAAGGAAGCACGGGACTTCCCTGTACAGTTCTCTGCAACTTCCTGTGACTCTGTCATTATTTAAAAACACCAAGTGTTTTCAGAACAATGGATATGTTAGACATGGATGGGGTATATGATGAATTTTAGACGCAAACAGCCTGGCGAACAAACGAGCCTGTTGGTACCAAGTGGACGGATGTTTTTGGAAAAGTGCAAATGAATTACCACAAGCCCGCTGTTGCTAGGAAGTAAAATCCTAAGTATTCCACGCTCAGCTGGTTTTGCTGAGAGGATGTTTAGCTTAACGTCACCACGTGGGACTGACACCAGGGATCAGTGCCCTGTAGGTTCAGAAGAGCAGAGCTGCAGGTCACATGAATTTTACATATGACTGTATTCAGCTTTGCCACTACATGGAGAAAAAGGGGGTCACCAGAGGGCTGCAGGCAGATCAGAGAAGAGTAAACAGGAAGAGTAAAAACATTCTACTGTATCACAGAGCAGGGAAAAAAAGGACATTGTGTGTGTGTGTGTGTGTGTGTGTGTGTGTGTGGCGGTTCAACATAGGTAATATCTGACTCATTAGCCCTGTTGTATTTATATTTTTCTTTTAGGAAGTCTTATATTTATAGATCTTAAAAATACACAGTACGAAGTCTGTTAAATACCCAATAAGTAATTGTTTTAAAGAGTTAAATTGCTATATCAGAGGAAACAAAGAAACATGGAAAAATGTTATTTTTCTCACATGTTGTTTAAATACTGCTACTAATTACCACTGATTGCCACTATTAACTAGTTCTATTGTTGTTTTGTTTAAATAATAACATTTGTGTAATAGAAAGGGAAGTAATACATTTGTATGCACCTATTTTTATGTTAAAGGAGTAACACATGTATAATTATATATTTATATATACACATATAAATTACACACACACACACACATACACACATACACACATGGTGCCAAAAAATGTATACACCTTTTAAGAAAGGAAGACTGTATTAAAATTGTAATACCCAATATATACCAATAACAAAAAATGAATGCAAGTCACGTTTGACTTCTCCAATTACAAGAGGTGCTCAAAGTGGTTCCCATCAGCATCCAGACACTTCTGATGATGGCGAACTACTGCTTGAACAACACTGACCAAAGTATCCACTTGTAAACATTTTTTGGGCATCCCCAGTGTGTGTGTGTATATATATATATACATATATATATACATATATGATATATTCTTTGTCTGTTATTGCTGTGTCTAAAAGTTGGTCATGCCATGAATCCCATGAGTAGCTTCTCTTAACAATAATGGACTTGGCCATAAAAATGAATAAAATCTTACCATTTGCAACAACATGGATGGACCTAGAGGGTATTATGCTAAGTGAAATAAGTCAGACAGAGAAAAGATAAATACTGTAT
>NW_017731385.1:6137739-6139979 GCF_001890085.2 Hipposideros armiger
AATCACGAACTTAATTGTCTGTCCTTACATATGTAAATAAATTCACAGGAAGTGATATGGAAATACACTTTCTGTGTGCTATGTGCTGTTAAGTTGGCTTCTACTCCTTGACGACCCTATGAATGAGTGACACCCACAGTGTCCTGTCCTCACAGCCCTGCTCAGCTCCTGTAGACTCAGCCTATGGCTTCTTTTATGGAGTCCATCCATCTCATATGTGATCTTCCTTTTTTCCTGCTGCCTTCTGTTTTCCCAGCATTATTGTCTTCTCCAAGGAACCCTGCATTCTCATGATGTGCCCGAAATGGGACAGCTTCAGCGTTTTTGTCATTTTTGCCTGCAGTGATGTTTCAGGCTTAATTGGCTCTAGGACCCCCCTGTTCATCTCTCTGGTGGTCCAGGGTATTTGTAGAGCTCTCCTCCAATACCATATTTCAAATGAATTAATTTTTTCCTATCAGTTTTCTTCGTGTCCACCTTTCGCATCCACAAATAGTAACTGGGAATACAGAGGCGTGGTGGCCTTAACCTTGGCCTCTAATGACACATCTTTGCTCTTCACCGATTCTTCCTAATTCTTCCATTGCTGCCCTTCCGAGTCTGAACCGTCTCGTGATTTCTTGGCCATATCTCCATTTAAATTAATGACTGAACGGAGGAAACAAAATCTTTGACAATTTCAATGTCTTGATCATTTGCACTAAAGTTGTACATTTCCTCTGTAGTCATGACTTTTGTCTTCTTGATGTTCAGATGCACTCCTGCTTTGGCACTTTCTTCTTTCCCTTTCATCAGAAGTCATTTCAAACCATTGCTACTTTCTGCCAGTGAGCTGTACTCTCTAGTTATGTTTAAATACTAGTATTCTTGGGGACTAGGAAAGGGGGATGTCATCCAGCTCTAAGAACTATTTATTGCTTGAGCCTTTTCTAGAAGTAATGTATTCTTGTATTAGTTGTGAAATTAAGGGGGGAAAGAAAGAATGCCAAAAACCTGGGCATGCATTGACAGCAGAGACTGGAGGTGCTAGACTTCGCCTGGGGAGCTTGTCAGGAGCTCATAGAGCACAAGGAGGGCTGGGCTCAGAGCTGCCTGTGTCACTCGTGGGGTCCAGTGCAAAATGAAAACGTGGGACGCTTTGTTCAAAAAGCAGGAAAAAGTGCCATTAAACATACCATTTATCTTTACATCATGCACTGCCAGTTTTAAAAGCCAAGATCAGAACATTCAACTCCTATGAGGAATCACTTGAATTACAGAATTCCTATTTCATGGCCTATCCTGGAGTTCGTTCTTCCAGCTAGCTGGAAGAGACAAGCACAGCTAGACTCCGGAATGCTGGCCGGAGAGAGGACCCTATTCCCAGGCAGGAGCCGGCACAGGGAACACCCCTGGGCCTGGGGATAATCACCATCAGTCACAGGGCACTGGGGTTCCACTTGCCTGCTCCGCCTACCAAGACCCCCTTCTCACAAGCCACTTGACCCAAACAACTTAGCTGGGGATGGGGTCTGGAGAAGTCGAGATACGGACCTGCTGCTCCAACCTATAGTAGATGGTAACCACCAAGGATCCTTAAACCTTCCTGCCTGGACAGCGTGGTGCCCACATGGGGGCTAGGTGAGAGGCTTACCGCCACCAAGATGTGGCGTCTGGCCAGCGTCCCACCAGACGGGAAGTGGCGCTGCCTGCCTGCGGCTCTTGCCCAGCCCCGATGCTGTGGGTGCAAGCACCTGATGCCAGCCGTCGCCTAGACCTGTCAGGGGCAGAGGGCGGTGGAGCAGGGAGGGAGGGCCTGGGCAGGGGCTTCAAGGGACCTGGAGCAGGCAGCTGAGAACCCCTCTGGGGAGACCCCAGGAGACAGGCCCACTGTGAGCTGAGGCCCAAGGCCGCAGTGTGTGCTCCCATTGACCTTCACTTCCAAAGCACAAGTCCACAGTGAAAACCATTAAGATTCAAGTGCTCTGCACGACCTTAAACTCCAAGTGCAGGCCTCTGAGCAGCGGGTTCTGCACAGCTGTGCTGGTCGCACACCTCTGGAGGTAGCCTGGGTAGGGCCAAGGGTTGGTTTGTTGGTTTGTTTCTTTTTCCCTGTTTCTAACATGGGAGACAGTAAGAGGAGCTTGAATTCTGAGAGGTAGAATCCTTTTGCTGAGAGAGGATGAAGATGATAGTGAGACAACACAGCTGCTGATGGGGCAGCCACACACACACACACACACACACACACACACACACAC
>NW_017731385.1:6141825-6155964 GCF_001890085.2 Hipposideros armiger
AATCTACCTAGTTCTAGCCTGTTATGCCAATTGCACATTAAATGGTAAGAGTAATAAAGATGTGAAAGTTCTTTCACAACCACTTTTTAAAATTAAAAATAATATCTCCCAAATTAAAAAAAATAGCATTTGCTGTAAGGAAATTTTAATTACAGTTCTTAAAAGAATAAATAATATTGTGTCCAAAAACAAACAAAATTACACACAACATGACTTTAAAACAAAAGTGTCTTAAAAAATTTTTATGCGGGAGGAAAAAAGTAAGGAAAAAATAAGGCTCTGAGTTGTAGAATGGTGGTTTTTTTTTCCAGGTTAGGTAGCTTCAGGTTGCAAAATACATGGTACTTTGAAATCTTGACATTTATGTATGATACATGGATATTTCTTGGTTAAGATAAGTTTGATCTTTTCATACAGCTGATTTCTAAAGAGAAAACCATCGTTCAAAACTTGATGTTTATGCTTTTTTCCATTTCTTGTGTACCGTCTGTGGCACTATACTAGGTACTTTAAGGATGTTATCGTTTGATGTTATTGAGAATTTCTGACATTTGTGGAGAGCTTTACATTTTACGAAGTGTAGGATAACGTTTCTTGCATATTCCTTGGTGTTTAGGAAGGCCGTCAGCGTGGTGGGAAGTTTGTGTAGTGGCTGATAAACTGGACAGTGGACTGAATGTCTTTACATCTTTTTCTACCCAGCATAAGCGGAGGAACTGGGTTTAGAGATGCAAGGCAGCCCGACCCCTTCACTTACCACTAAGAATTCCAGCATTTTTGATGTCTAAAAATATTTTAAAGATGTCTGTCTAGTTGGGCTGGACAAAGAGACTGTGGTTGTATCTTGGGGCCTAATGGGGGTGGGCCAAGAGACCACAAGTCTCTTGGGTACTTCACACTACTTGCCTGCGAGTGCCCATGACCTCGTTACCGGTTTTACTTAGGTCAGTGGGTTTGTCGAGAATCAGCGCAATTATTCTGACCCTGTTAGGAGCCCCTCAGAGCTGAAAGCTAGGATGGCGCTTTAGAGAAACGCATCCTGCCTTCAGAGGGCCAGGAGGACCCAGGCACGTGGTGCAGCCGTGACCACCGTTGTTGACCAGATTAAGGAAGGCCCCCCTGCGTGGGGCTAATCCAGCGTGGCTCGCAGAGGGCAAAATGGACAAGTCTCTTAGAAGTCAGAAGAGGTTTGGTACACAGGGGGCTTGCTCCCTGAGGGTGATTTCCGCCGGACCTTTGATAAAAACAAACAGGAAGACTCACAAACCAGCGGAAACTCTGTCTTCCAAGTTACTTCGGAAACTGGGCTTTTCCTTCCGCGACTGAGCGCGGACCCCAAAAGGAAGCGGGCCCAGGCCGCTGGCCCCGCCCCACCGCTGGGCCCGCCCACTAGTGGCCCCGCCCCCCGGCTGGGCATGCTCAGTGGGCCAGGCCGGCAGGTTTGCGTGGCCGCCTGCAGTTGCCGGCGCCGGCTCAGCCCGCCGACGCCGCGTCCTTTCCCCGCGGCTCGTTCCAGGGAAGTTAGGTGTGGAAGACGGCTTCCGAGGAGCCACCGGGCGGGCTGCGGGGACGGCCTGAAGCCCCCGGTGCTGCCGAGGGGCGAGCGGGCGGGGCCGACGTGGCCGAGCTGCGAGAGCTTCGGGAGGCCGAGCTGGTGGCCGCACTCGCAGGGAGGCGCCGGCCGGGCGCGCCCCGTGGAGAAGACCCGGGCGGGGCGGGCGGGCGTTCCCCGGACTTTTGTCCGAGTTGAGTCCCCTCCCCGTGGGCCGGGCCTGTCCGGCCGCCCCCGCCCCCAGCCCCGCTCGCTCCCGGGAGATGTTTATCTGGGCTGTGGCGTGAGGAGCCGGCGGGCTGGTGGCGCGGAGTTTCGGGTCCGAGGAGCCTTGCGCGGCGCTGGAAAGAGACAAGATGTCTGCCAGGGCCGCGGCCGCTAAGGTGAGCGCCTCCANGCTTGGGCTCACTCACGCAGGTACAGTCAGTTGGTGGCTTGGCGGCGCCTGGATGGTCTAGAATTCCCTCACTCATGTGTCTGGGGGCTGGCAGAATTTCAGCCAGGGCCTCTTGTTTCTTTTCCATGCGACCTCTCCAAGCAGGCGAATCTGAGCTCCCCACGGTGGTCTCAGCAGCAAGAGAGAGGGCAAGCTCCCATGCCCACCTGCTTTCCAAGGCCCTGCGTGTGTCACGTTCGCCCTGGAACTAAAACAGCTCACCCTGCTGCCTGGTCTCAAGGGATGGAGATAAAGACTGCCCCTGTTGATGTGACGAGCTGCGATGTCACATTACAAGGGGGCGCGCAAGAATTCTGACAATGATTTACAATCTACCTAACTTCACTTTTCTGTTTTTGGTTTTTGTTGATTTTCAGGATAAAAATGTTCAAATCTACACCAACATTCAAACATACCTCAACATCAAAAGAATAATCCCGTAAACCTGTCCTATGCCCATCACCCGGATTCACCAGTTTTCAATATTTTGCTACATTTGCTGCCCCTAGTCCCAAACATCGTGCTATTTCAATTTCAACTCTGTTGGTTTCACTGTGCGTCTCCTTCTGTGGCCACAGTGCCATTATCACATGTTGGTGTCATCCAACACTCAGTCCATCATTCGATTTCCCCCAATTGTCTCATAAATACCTTTTTATAATAGGTAGACTTGAAAAGGAGCCCACACATATAAAGTCCATAGCAGCTCCAACTTGCTTTGCATTTTTTTCTATTGACTTGTTTGGAAAACTGGGTCAGTTTTCCTGTCTAGAACCTCCCACATTCTGTATCGTCCACTTGCTTCTTTGTGGGGTCATTTAATTTCCATCTCTCCCACTTGTGTTTCTGTTTACGGAAGTCAGCGTTATAGGCTGAATGTCACTCCTGGCGCACTCTGGGGTCAGGCATCCTTTACAGGTGTAGTGCTGCACTTCCAGTGGCGTCACCTAAATGTTTGCTTGTCTGACTTTTAATGGTGCTGAAGTTGAATGGTTGCCTGATTTCCTCAGCCTATCATTCCTTTCAGATTTATTAGCTGGAGTTCTTTTATCAGAAACTCTCCCTAATCAATGAGTGTCATTTGGTTACCTGAAGTACTCATACAAAATATATTCTTTCCTTTTGATTGACAGCTTGCAGAATAAGGAGTTGGTGCCCAGGTGATTTTGAGGGCTGTTCAATAAATAGTTGTTTGGGGTTCTGTTGCTTTCTCTCTCTTTTGTTATTATTATGAATGCATGGGCCTTAGATATTCAGTGTTGCATTTTTTGGAGGCTCCAATTGTTTCATCTTTGGCCAATGGGAGCTTGTTGTTGGCTTCTGTATCCCTTTGATTCATTACTCTTTGAGAACGTCCTTGCTTTCTGGCATGAAATAGCCCAGTATTAGCTTCTGCATTTCTTGCCCCAGACCTGTAATCAGCCACTGCTGGCTAGAGATTACAACATGGGAACTAGAAGTGCTCCTTGCTCTTGAGTTTTCATTATCTCGGGTCCTTTTCAGTGTCAAGAACTAGGAAATACACATACAGTTTTTTCTTAAAGATCTTTTAAAAAAAATTGTTATACTGATTTTTAAAACTTAAATTAGAATTGCAAAAATTTTACTTCTTTTATTTTACTTTTTNCTAGCCCTCTGTGAGCCAATCAGGGGAAGATCCGACCAGAGGCGGTGAGAGGGGCCGTCCCATTCCACAGCTTTCTAAGGTGTCTCTTCTACGCCCGCATATCATTGGGGTGACCAACTGACCTTTGCCTGGGAGTGCCCTGGTGCTAGCACTGAGACTCTGTTCCAGGAAGCCACTCGCTGGGACCCAGAAAGCCAGGGCTCCTGGGGATGGGTTCTGAAGGTTGTGGGGAAAGTACAAACCCCATAAGGTGGCCCCCAAAACAGGGACTGCAAGCAATGGCATTTTAGTGCCCAACGGATACCACTTAGATCATTTACCTCTGCAGCCAGTTTTCACCCCGTTCATTGTTGCATTAGTCCTGGCCAGGAGATTTAAGTGTGTAATTAAGGGCGTTGTCACTGTGAGCCTTCTGATCCAGCTTTGACTGGGCCTGTTTGATTACCTGCTGTGCTTTGTATGGAGACCATGAAAATGTTAAACAGCGAGACTCTCCTGGTTGTGTTTTCTGAGAATTCAGATAATGAAAATGAAAACGATGAGAAGAGCAGTGCCAGCATGGCCCAGACCTCACTGAAAAACAAGGCGAAATGACTGATGCTTGAATGACAAATGGAAGGACGCCGACAGCTGGGTTAGAGAAGGGGAATAATCAGGACCCAGCATAATATAAGATACGCGGAATCAGACCTGGGCATGGGGGAAGGCCGTCTGGGAGCGCGTCTGGACACTCAGCCTCCCTCCCTGGGGCCCAGAGAGGCAAGTACTTCGAAATCAATCAAGTTTTTTCCTCTCTCCAAGACACCGAGGCTCAACTGAAAATAGCTGCCACTGACTCATCCTGGGCACTCTGCCGAGTGTGTTAAGAGTTTCATCCCCCCACTGCTCTATGAAACGGACTTTACATGACCTGACTCCAAGGCTGCCACGAAGACCTGGATGGCGGCGTAGAGCTGACCCTATCTGGTCTTATCCTGCCTTCTCCAGGGTGTCCGGTGACGGATGCATCAGATTATGGCACCAGAAATGTTCTCCTCAGCTCTTAGGTACTTTGATTGGGAAATTGAAGTTTCAGATCACCTCCTTGATGTTTATGAAGATTTTAATGAAACCTCAGAAAACAAAACGCACGAAGATTATTGGAACCTTTTCCCACTTTGCTTGTCTATCTGCATATTCGGCAGACAGTGCAGATGTAAATTTGGAGAATTCCCTTCAGTCTATAAACTTCTTACGAAACAAGCGGAAATGATCTTACATACTGACTCCTGCGTGCCGCGTACATACTGTTTTTATAAAGGATTGTGACTTGTTTTCCCATGATATTGAGGCTTGTATGATGCAAGCCTTAGATCGCTTTTCAGTTACCTCGAAACGTGCAGAAGCACTTAATGAGATGCTTGAATTTACCAAAATGGAAGGAGAGAGTGCCCTTAGCATATTCGCTTGAAAGATGGCTTGCTGTCTTTGTTGTTAGACATAAAATGACACCGAATAACGTTGGCTTGGCATAAAGTCACATTTTCAAAGTCTGAAACAAAAGGAATGTCCTCTTATGATCTGGAAATACATTGAGGATGAGACTGGAGAAAAGAAGTANACAAAATATCCCTACAAATGGACAATACGATGAACCCTTAAAAATAAAAATTAGCAAAGATCCGTGGGTTCAGCAAAAAAGTAACACTTTGTCCTGTAAATTTTTCTATGTGCTTTGAAGTGTTATGCCATTTTCTCAGTGCTTTGTAACCAATTTGTATAGTGCATCAAAAAGCTGAAGTTTCTAAAAATCCGTTAAAACCCTCTCCTTTTGTACATTTTAGTCTTTCATCATAAAGGAGTACCTGTTCTTTTTAACAACTACAGGAATACAGAAATGTAAATATCCACGCCCCTCCCCCATTAAAATCAATTCATTAATTGAAACATCGAAGTACTTAGCAGGTTGTGGTACTTATTTTTCTGTTTGAAATGGTTTATTCGTAGTATTTCTGGTCAGCTATAATATGGCCCTGAAGTTTCTGAACTCAAGAGCCTGTTTCCACCTGGCAGAAGTTAGCGGTTACATTTAGTACTAAATAGATTCTTATAGTATCCTTTCTTTAAGAAGACTTTAATTTGTATCTTTTTTACTTTATGTTGATGAACAATTTAAAGATAAAACTTGATCCGAAGACAGGGAAAAAAAAAGACAAAGTTTTGCTTTGATTTTAAAATAAGCTCACTTTATTTACCTTTTCTGGGGTTCCTTTCCTAGGAGGAAAGGCTTTGTTTTCCTGTTACACAGAATGTCAGTTTGTTCCTGAAGTGTGATCTCTGGCACTTGATATCCTTTAAAGTGCCTTAACATACTTTAAAAAGGTTATTTCAAGACGGGAGAGAAATAAGTTTTCAATGGATTGCCATAATAAGATAATTTAGAAGGATTAATACTTTATAATTCAGGAGATTTTATGACATGTTGAAAAGCATCTCAAATATTGTCTTTTAGGGAACATTTGCATTTTTAAATATTTATGAGTAAAAAATGAGTTGAAAGCTTATTTTTTTGAATGCTGTATTATGAGTCCACCACCAAAGTCTTATGTAGAGCAAGGCAGGCCATAAAAAATAGGTGAAATGAAGTAATAATCAACAATCTGTTTTCAAGTCGCATTTAACTTTTTAAGGTGATTAAAATGCTTATGAAGAGCCAGACTCTGTACTGAGTACTTTACATATGATACTTTTGTTTCCCCCACCCTCAGTTTAAAAAAAAAAAAAAGTGAAGACTATAATTTTGCAGCTTGCTGTTTTGTTTTTACCATAATAGTTTGTAGAACTCATCTCTAAGCTGATATCTTTGATTCTATATTCTTTATAATGGTTGAATAGTTTTCTATCCCATTAATATGCTTTGGATCATTCTTGCCTTATTGATAGACATTCAGCTTGTTGCCAGGATTTTGCTATTGTAATAAGTAGCATTATGTCAGTCTGTATGTCTCTACACTTATATCGTATTACTATATGTCAAATTCTTAAAAATGGAATTTCTGAGCCAAAGGGTATGTGCGTTTAAAATTCTGATAAATACCACTAAATCTTTCTCCAAGGAATAAATACAACAATTGTTGGTACAAGTACCTGAATTTTCAAGGACGTAAAACCTGAATAAATGAGATGAGACAATATACTTTCTGGATGGGGAGAGTCAGTATTTTAGAATATACCAATTTTCCCCAAGTTGATACATAAATGTAATACAATTTCAAGTAGAATTCCAATGTATTACAGAAAACTTGACATATTAATGAGAAAGTTTATTTGATAAAATAAATGAAGGATAGCCATGAAATTTTGGAAAAACAAGGCCCTATCAGAATGTAATGTGTTATAAATCCAGAGTAATTTAAAGCAGCCTGTCAGCTCAGGAATAGACAATGGAACCACAGAGTCCAGAAATATCTGTATATTTATGAACTTTTAGTGATTACAATCATCAGCATTTACTGTGTCCAGGTATTGTTCTAAGTGCTTACCATGAATGAACTGATTTAATTCTTAGAGTAGCCCAATGAAGTGAGCGCTTACTATTATTATTCCCACTTCATGGATGGAGGAAATGGAAACAGATTTAAAAATAAAAAAAATGTAACATCCCTAAATTCACTTAGCAAGTATGAGGAGAAATTAGGAATTATGATAAAAATAACATTGTAGATTATTGGAGAAAGGATTGGTTACTTAGTAAATAGGACTGGGACTGTTGGTTATCCCCTCTCCCCCTTTTTTAGTCTTAGTTTTCACTCTCAGGTCGTAGGCCAAAAAAAAAAAAAATCTAAATGAAATGTTTGAAAATGAGCAAATAAAGTAAATCATAAAATATTAGAAGAAAGTGTAGGATACTTCTTTAAAAACATATACCTGAGTTGAAAAGGGGTTCTCTGTACATGATATTAACTTAAGAAATCATAAAGGAAATGGTTTTTAATGTGTGTGATACACACCTGAATACGCGAAGACAATTGCTAGTGTACCTGATACAAAATTACTCTAAAGTTGAAACCAAGAATTCAAAAGTGGTTCTGTTTCCCCAAGGAATTGTTAATTATGCAAGAAAATGATCTGAATAATTAGGAGCATTTCAATTGGTTGAGTCTCAGAAAGTGGCTGGAGGAAGTTGCAGTGGCTTCTGGGTTTTCCAGCTGTTTCACTATAAAGGAAGCAGTCAAATTTCAGATTGGACTGTTAATATGCTTATTAGATCTTGCTGCTTAAATGTTTTCGTTATGTTTGAGGGACAGTACATTTTTCCCTGTGGTTATCTCTCAAATTATAGTGTAGTTTAGTCTGAAAATTATTTACATCAGTTTTTACAAATCAATTTATTGTGTCAGGTAAGGCACAATGGACTTTTCTCAATAGCTGAACATTTGAAAATTAACTGTAGAAAATAACAAAACTAATGAACAAAACTAACTGCAAAATTAGTCTCTATAGATAAGACTTGTGTCCTGAAGGGAAGTTATAATGTAGTTTTAATTGGTATGTACTGGATCAATGCATATTTGCTTCATGTTGCTTTAAAGGTAAACTAAATACTGTGTTTTATGAGAATTCACTTGATTGTGTCTGCCAACTTGTAATGAGCTTTACTGTAGTAATATTTTTCTGGATCTGGTGAATTGTACAATAGTTACTATTCATTAGAAATATTTTCATAGTATTTAAGGCAAAAGGCATTTCATTTTTTTGTGTTAGCATGTTTGGCATGTTAGACATTCATGGTTAAAACCGTAATTTACGTATGTGGCTGATAATCCTGGCTGCACTTACAACCCCTGAGTTTGTTTTAGAACAGCTCTGTGAGACAGCGACTTCCCCAGTCACACAGTGCCTGTTCTCCCAGGCTGTGTAAAGGCCGAAATTATCCTGCAGTAGGAGGAAAGACCCTTCCCCACCCGCCTTCTCTCTCTCTCTTTGTAAAAATACTAATGTTCTCATGTTAGAAACTTGCAAACTTTTATTTTATATTAAAGAAAGACTTATGCTGTGCATTGATTGCTGTCAGCGAGTGATAGAGGAGGTCAGCCATCCACACTAACAAATAATGAGGTTGAGACCAGTCGTGGCTTTGAGGACTATCCTGCAGTGTATATAGTACTGTTTCCTGTTTGCTTTGAAGGAAAAAGATTACAGTAGTTTCACTCATTTTTTTCAATCCTGGAAACAATGGACTGGCTCTGACTTTTACTTGCTCTTTAATCTTTTTTCTATTTAGAGACCAAATGTAAACTCAGTACAGTTCTAAGAATAAAACAGAGTATAAGTAAGATAGTCAGATCGCTAGGCTACTAAAGAAAATGTCTTTTAAAATGATAATTTTGGTGAAAAATTGGGAATGTAATTCTGTTACTTGACATAACCCTGACATGATAAAAAGTCAGTGTACTGACAGACCATGAGTCTGGCTGGTAAAGTCAAGTGCAGTGCCACCCATCCCTGACCGCCCAGTCACCTCCTTCCAGGCTCGTGGACTCAGCGTGCAGGGACTCGGTATCAAGTACTGACTGAGCATGCTGGTGGCCGAAGACAAGCTAGTGATTGAGCTAAGTTATTTTTGAACAAACATAAATAAGACTGAAGGACAGTTATTTACGTCATATGAGATTGACTGAAATTTGCTTTGCATGTCTGAGCTTTGAAAGAAAATCTTGAAAATCCTTATTAACTTAACAACTTTCAATCTTTTAGGAAGAGAGAGACATTAGGATGTTGACCGAGTTTTAAATTTAATCTAAAATGGGCGTGTTTCAGAACAGTATTTTCAACATAAGGTAGCTATAAACACAGGCCTTTGCTACCTCTGACCTAGACTAGAGTGCTTCTTAATTTATTTATTACAGAGAAGACTGGCTTCAGGTTGCTCCTTTATGGGTTAGCCAGGTGCTTTATTTCCATTCCTTCTTAAACAGATAAATTCTTAATAATGAGGAGGGTGTGGTGAGGACATGGGTAGGGAATTTCATTTTATAGCCTAAAAATGGGGGGAAATAATTGACACTGAGTGATTGGCTATACAAACGCACTGCTTTATAACCTGAGAAAACCAATGCTGCCGAAATTCGTACCAGAAAGCACACCATTTGAGATTTAATAAGAAGGCCATGACTCTTGCATACATAGTGTTCAGTACTGAGTCTCAGTGGCCCTTGACTTTGCAACAGATCAGAAGATGAGCTTTTATTAGTTTGCATCACACGTTGCAGTTACATATCAGAACAACCTCTGCTCGCTCGTAGAATGCTGGCGAGTGAGCTGACTGATGAATGACCTCAGTCATTCCAGCTTCTCGTGCCCAGATGGGCAGTGCAGCGGGTTAGGATTACTTTACTTTAGTATTACTTTAGTATTACGATATGTACTTATCGGGAACATAAGATTAGCGTATACCTGGTTTAATTAAAACATATATTTTATGATTCGCTGAAACATTTTTTTGTTTTGTTTTTAAATAGTATACATTCCCAAGGAGTGAAAGTTCATTTTTGGGGGTTGTCTTAGGGATTTTCACTCTTCTGGAATCGTCACTGGTAATCTTTTGGGGTCTGTACAATTTCTGATGACTGAATTAAACTTAATTTACGATTAGCTCTCTTAATTCAGTACATAACTATCAAATCCAGGAGGATATTGGAAACGACTAATTTTTTTGGTTAGCTCAGCAGACATTAATTGCACACGTCGTGTTTTGGATCCCTGTTCTTTAGCAGCGTATAGTTTCCAGCTGCTCTGTATTGTCATAATCAGTTGTGAAATCTGAAATTCATTTCTAAGGTTCAAAGAATTTGTATTGTTTACTCCAGAGAAATAAATATAAGCACCCTTGTGGTCATTTTAGAACACAGCATCCCAGTATGCTTTTTAGGTTGGGGAAGGTGATGGAATCATATCTAAAGTCTGTGCTTGCTTTAACAGATGATTTCCTACATTTTTCCTCATTAATTTTTTAAAATGTTTTAATTAAATGTGGATACATCCATGTGTTTAATGGAAGTATCTCAACAGGAGAATAAGGTTAAGAATACAAAGTAATTAGAATTGACTTACATATTTCTAAGCCCTTGGATATATTGACATGGAAAATGTACACTGTGCTAGCTGTTACTGTTACGTTTAGGGGCTGACAAGTTGTGAAATATGGAACCGTTTGGTTTTTTGAAAATGTATTCTACCTTCAGCAGATATTTATTGCGGACCTAGTATGTAGCAGACAGTGTTTTAGATGCTGGAGGTAGAGCAGTGACCATCTCTCTACTCATGGAGCATTTTGATGGTGTGGCCAGACAGCAAGAAATAAAATACCATATGTGATGATAAGTACAAGAATCCCTGACAGGGCATTCCCCCCAAGATTACAGCTATCTGTTTTCTGTGCTCTTCGTTTGTAGCTTTTATTTATAACTTTACCACTCAGTTATGCATTCCACGAGCACTGTAATTTTGCCTGTGAACTTCACACACACACACAACCTTCCAGTGTGGATTCTGCTGTGTGTGGCTGCTTTTGCTCAGCATTGTGTGTGTTAAGACGATTGATGTGGGTGACTGTGTTCATTAGTTTTCATTGTATTCATGGGTGAAATTCCTAGTAATGCGTTGTATGAGGGCTTACTGCCAAATTGGCTTTGGGGAAAAATAGCTTGGATTAGACTTTTGTGGTTTTGGTGTGTGTGTGTGGGAATATTGTATACCTCTGTCTGAGGGGCAAGAATTAGATAAGCGTGTTTACTAGTCATTGGGGCACCGACAACTGGGAAAGATAGTAAGCTGCTTTTGGTGCTCATATGATGTTTACCTTGAAAAGGCATTTTAGTTTTGAGGGTATTTTATGACTAAGGTCTTCAAATCCATCATCTTAAAGTATGTTTTCATAGGTATCCATTTACCTGACTCTGATCAGACCAGTAAAAGCGACCATCGGGTGATATACATGCTCGGAACAAAAACAACCAAAAACAAGTCTACTTTTTAAAGTATAGTTGTAGGAAAAATTTCCCATGGTGTCGTGTAAAGGAACTTGAGAAGATTTTTTTACTGGTTGTTTTTGTTGGATAAGTGATGTGTTGGAATATTTAATCAAACAAACATATACCAACCCACATTTTGATGCTGCAGTGCCCATAAAATCATAAGACAGTGGCCACGACAAGTAGATGTACATTCTAGTTGTGACATGAGAAATGTGTGTTAATAATAAATAACAGCCCCCTAATTCTGAATGCTGATCCTGTGACAAGCACTCAACTAAGTGTTTTACATGCATTATTTCATTTCATCTGAACTCCTTTAGGGACTGCTGTTATCTCTATTTTATAGGTGAGGAACCGGAGGTTAAATTGACTTGCTCTAGCTAATCACACACTTGCCAGTACGCTTTGTAAGTCACACGTGCACACGCTTCTACGTTCCGGTGTTCTTGGGGAGTGTCAGCGGGTTGAGTGTGGAATGGTGTCAGGTGAGCCTTGCCCGGGACAGGTAGCATGAATCACGGGAGCTGGGAAAGAGGACAGCAGTTAGCTCAGGCCCATCTGCAGGAAGTAGCTATTGCTCAACCCCAGCTGATAGGTGGCCCGGAGGGAGGCAGGCAGGCCAGGTCTGCCAGGTTTCTCAAGCAGGTTGTAAATCTGGATTTGTATGTAAGTTACCTTGACTTAATTGCTGTCAGCTGGTTTCATTTAAAAAAAAATCTTTTTATTATGAAATGTAATACCCTATATAAAAGTACCTACAACAAATGCACACTAATGAATTATTATAAAGCGAACACCCATGTAGACCCCATCCAGGTCTAAGGATAGAATACTGTCAGCTTCTCAGAAGCACCCCCCCCCCACTTGCCTCTTGGTAATAACGTTACCCTGTAACTGCTAAGGCAGCCATTGGCCTGACCTTAAAGGGCAAGTGTTGTGACCTCCCTCGCCCAAGGCAGCCAGTGTTTTGAATTCGTGCTTTAACCCACTCACCTTCATTGCTGTATAATATTCTGTTGTATGCACGTGCCATAGTGTATTCAGCCTGCTGTCAACAGACGGGGTTATTTCCTCATTGGGCTATAAGTATTCAGGATAACGCTTCCACAAACTCATGTGCATGTCTCTTGGGGAACATTGCATTCCTGTGTGGCGTTGCTCCTGGATGTGTAGTGTGTCTTCTGCTTTGGCGGGTTGTGTTTTTTCCAGAGAGCTTGTGCCACTTACAGTCTTCTCCCCAGTGAATGAGCCCCGTTGTCTGCATTTTCACCAGCACTTGGTGTCACCATGCGCTCATTTTAGTCCCGCTTGTGCATCTTCCGTACAGTCTCATTGCAGTTTTAGTCTGCATTTCTTTGTCTAGATGAAGTTGAGCAACTTTTCATGTGTTATGGCCTGGTCAAGTCTTTTGTCTACTTTTCTTTGGGATTTTTTTTCTTCCAGAGTTGCCTCCTATTTTTGGGGTACAAGCCAGTTCATTATTTGTATCGTAGACACAATTTTCAACCTGGTGGCTCTCTTAATGGTGTTTTCATGAATGGAAGTTCTTCCTTTGAATGTCGTCTGAGTGTCATGGCACCGAGAAAGGCCAGCGAGGGAAGAGAGTGTTTCAGGAGAGGGAGGGCCCTGTCTGCACACCAGATCCTGCACAGAGAAGCCAGGTACAGTGAGGACTGAAAAGTTGTCATAGAGTAGCCCAAGTCTTTGTCTCTTCACTCTGTGAGCTTAGGCTCTGGACTCTGAGTCTTGGGTCTGCACGTAATAGCTGTTATCTGTGAACTGCAGCTGATGATAACAGCAGCCAGCTCGGTGTTTGTGCTCCCGGCTCGGTGCCCAGCACATAGTAAGCTGTTATGTCAGCTGTATCTTCAGTACATTTCAAGTGCAGCCTATCCTAACCCCAGAGAAGAGGCCCGTAGGAATTAGGCTTCTGCATGTGTGCATTTTGTACACACATCTAATTCCTGTATCTGTGTATGTATATTCTTTATTATTTGATACTGGGCTGAGGTGGACCTGTAGGTTAGGGGTCCCCGCCCAGCAAGATGTGCTGTGGTTTCAGAGAAGGTCCTCGAGCCCCTTAGATACTTTTGAAAAATTGCAGTAGCAATAAGTCAGAGATGTGATCTTTAGTCGGCTGGATTAGGGAATAGAGATCAAAGACTATTTCAGTCCCAGTGCACCAGTGTGGCGACTGATTGCTTAGCAAATTCTGTTCAGGTTTTACCTCCTCAGCACCCCATAGCTTTGTAGTCGTTCTACCCGCACTTTCTACCATTTACACCTCCACCCCCAACACACACACACGCACATACACACATATATAATCTCTCTCTATTCCTGTGATAGCCTCCTAAGTAGTATCACACCTCTTCTCCCCTCTTACAATCTGGTTTTCTAAAACGATCTTTCCAAAATCCAAGTTTGATTAGTCCCTCCCCGCCACACCCCAACACACACACACACACACACACACACACGCACACGCACACACCCCTCACCCCCACAC
>NW_017731385.1:6156464-6197077 GCF_001890085.2 Hipposideros armiger
GAAAACAAAAAGATATTTACATTACGATTCATAACAGTAGCAAAATTACAGTTATAGAGTAGCAACGAAAATAATTTTATGGTTGGGAGTCACCACAACATGAGGAACTGTATTAAGGGGTCACGGCATTAGGAAGGTTGAGAGAACCACTGCTCTAGACTATGAGCACGGTGAGAACAAAGGTCATACTGATTGTATCCTGTTACCTGCAGAGCTTCACACAGTGTCTGGCTTATAGTAAACTCTCAAATATTGTTTGGATGAATGAGAGAAGCACGTTTCTGCCCTAGAGCTCTCTGCCTGGAACACTTCCCCACCTCTACCCCTCTACCTCTCATTCACCCAGCGTCTGTGCAGTGCTGTTCCTCAACAGCCATGCCCCGAACCCAGAAACTGGGTTAGACCTCTGCTTTAGGCTCCCAATACCTTCCCTTTATTGCACTTAAAACAACTCTACTAATTTGTCTGCTGGTTATTTGATTGACATCTAATGTCCCTCCTAGACTAGAGTTGCCTTTTTTATTCTGTTCTTCACTTACTGGAAATAGACCAGCTTACATTCAGCCTAGAAACTCCCAGAAGACACTAGCGCATCTCCAGGACTAGCTGCAGTTTTCTTTTCTGAAAGAGACAGCAGCTGCTGGAGCAGCCAGCTCAGGGGAAATTTGCTGCATGGCCTGGCGTCTTGGGAATAGCGGTCGTGGTTTGGGTCTTTCCTAGATCAATGATTAATTTCCAGCCCCCTCAAGTTACTTTCCTGTTAATGTATTGCCCTGTTGATAATGAATTTGAGCACTTTCCCCACTTTTATTGGCCATTTCGATAACCTTTTGTGAAGTGCTTCCTTGGGCTCTTAGCCCATCGTTTCTATTAGGCTGTCTACTGTCGGAATTCTTGTATATTCTGGATGTGAATACCAAGCTGGATAGGTAGATATTATCGGATTACTTTACAAACCCAGTTTTACATGAAAATAAATGATGCTGCTTCTTCATTGTGTGTGGGAAACGTTTTAAGCTTTACTACCTAAATGGCTTGAATGTTAGTGTACGTTTACTCCCATCTTTTGGAACCTCCATCCATTACTCCTGACACTTGAGTGGTAGGATTTTCAGCCTCAAGGTGCCGGGTCCTGGAACTAGGAGGGAGGTTCCTGATGGAGACTGCGCAAGGGAAGCTTAGCAGTTGAAACACACACAGCATGTCACCTTTCCATTTAGGTGTTTTGTGATTTTAAAATTATATGATTCAAGGTGAAGAAAGGAGGTTGATGTTAAAGAAACGTGGCCTGTTGAATCTATAGATTTGTCCTGTTTCTCATTGAGTATCATGATTTTTCGTATATCTTATTTAGAAATGGGAAAGGTGTTTTAAAAACTCTATAATTTTCAATAAGTGGTAGCCTTAGAGGAATGTTACAAAAATATTAGAGCCCCCTTATGTCCCTCCTCTCACTGCCCTTACATTTTACATACCCACAGAACAATCATTAAGGATAAGAAATGAACGTTGCTGCAGTAACTAACTGCAGAGTGTACTCGAATCAGGCCAGCCTTCCCTTTTTCAGGATTCCACGTTGCATTTAATTGTCATTTCTCTTTGATGCCTGACTCTGTCACAGATCCTCAGTCTTCCATGTCTTTTATGACCTTTGTAATTTTGAAGGGAATTGATCAGTTATTTTGTAGGATGTACCTGAATTTAGTGTGACGTTTTCTCATCCTTGGAATAAGATGATGCATTTTTGGCAAGAATACTCTAAAAATCACATGTCCTTGGTGCATATCATGTCATGGGGTTCGTGATGTTGATATGACCTACGCGATCACCTGGTCACAGTGGTATTTCCCCTCTGTACAGTTACCACATTTTTGTAATCGATCAATATTTTGGAGGAGATAATTTGAGGCTGTGCTGCTCCTGTTACTCCTCATACCTTTCACCCACTAATTTTAGCATCTACTGGTGGATCTTACCTGCAGCAATTTGTGGGACTGGCCTCACAGGTAATTCAGTTTCCCCTTTTCCTTCCACATTTGTTAATTGAAATTCCACTCTAAGGAAGAGCTGTTCCTTTCCTATTTATTTAGTAGGTTCTATCAGTATGAACCCATGGATACCGGTTTTATTTTATGGATTAAAATCTAATACTGTCATTATTTATTTTGTTGCTCAAGTTATTCCAGCTTTGGCCATTAGAAGCCCTCAGTTTGGTTCGTGTGTTCTTTTGACAACCCCCTCTACTTTTCTGAGGCGTCCCTTAATTTCTGGTACCACGTGATAGTCCTGGTTCAGTTATGTTTTCCCTGCCCCAGCCCTGGAACCAACTGCTTCTCCCAGGGATCATGGTTTGTTTTATTAGAGATAGTATTTAGAAATTAAGAGTTCCATGCTAGCTGTTCATTTTAGCCTTCCTCCTTTTCTTATTTATAACATTTTTTCTGTAATGTAGAAACCCAGCTCATTATCTACAGTGTATTTATTTGTTCACAGTCTAAAGTTCATAACATAGACACAGTTTTAAATTGTTACTCAGACCCCCAGGAGAAACACTCTCACTAGGCTACAAAGTTTCTCTACAGTTTTTCTTGTCTTTGGCCTTACATCACTCTGTCAAGATACTGTTTTTCAGTTACTTAGGTTCTTTCCTTACCCACCTTCTTCATTGTGGTTAGTTGCTCATTTGTAACACACTTAGGTTCATTAGTTACTGTTTGTTTTCCATTTTGGACTCCACCCTCACCCCTTTGTTCATTTTAATGGTTTGTTTTTGGGTTTTTTTGATATGTGAAGGATATATGTCATGAAACAATATCGTGGTTCCAAAAGTCAGAGCTACACAAAATGATACACTCAGAAGAATCACTGCCTTGTCACCCTGCTGCCTGATTCCCTTTCCTCTTTCTACCTGGAAGCAAGTTGAAAGGCCTTTTATCCGTCTTCAGCCATCAAAAAATGTCAATCTAAGGACAGTTTTATTTTTATTTTTATTATTTTTTTAAGATTTTATTGGGGAATCGGGGAAGGGAAACAGACAAGCTGCTGTCCTTTTGTTCTTCAGTCTAGTTGTGGAGGACGTCGCTTCACTGGCCCATGTTGGTATTATCAGTGAGCTCTTCCCAGATGAGGCAGATAGGTCTAGTTGCCGGCCTCTGGACGGCCGCTCACAGTGGCTCTTGGCAGCTCACAGTGGCTGCCGGCCCCTCATGGTAGCTTATGGCAGCCCACTGCAGCAGGGGCTGCAGCCTCCACCATCGCCGGCGACTCATGGTAGCCCAGCCCCAGGTCGGGCTGTTGTTCACCATCTTAGCTGTAGAGGGTGCAGCGCCACTGGCCCTCATGTGGGATCCGAACCGGGGCCCTGCTGCTCAGAGCTGGCGTCCCAAGCTAGCTCTTAACCAATGCGCCACTGAGCCACCCTGACAGGTTTATTTTTGATACCTGGAAAGCACTCAGTTTTCTAGAATATCTGTACCCTATTCTGAAAAATTGAGAATTTTTCAGTGTTTAATGTGCATATAATGGTCACTTATTTAAGTTGATATTCTTTCGCTTTGATCTTAGGACAGTGGCAAATAGAGTGATTTTTCTGTGAACTTATATTTTAAGCAAACCTTCAGCTTTGATCAACCCAAAAATCCCAGGTCTGCTTATGTCTTCCAGTTCTTAATATTTTCTAATCATATCCATCTCATCCTTTGTTTCCTAAGTTGCCAGCCCAGGGGTGATCTCAATAAAGTGTTTGAAAATTTAACTGGGGTTGAGTGTAGTGGGGTGTTGGATGCTAAACTGACTTTCTTTGGAGACTGTCATCCTAGAGGAGTTGTACTCTTACTTTGATCATTATTTTAGTTCTTGTGATTAGCAAGTTATGCTATTTGAGAAGTTTGGTGAATCCCTGAGTGTCTACAGGGTCTCTCTTCATTTGACTTTAACGGGGTTTTTTTGTTTTTTTTTTTTAACTAAATTTTGGACATCTCCATTTTGAGTTTCCATGACAGCCCTTCAGATCAATCCAAATGTATATTTTACCCACCTTTTAACACATACACTAGTCTCTTTCTTTGTACTCATTTGCACAGCAGTGATCACAATGTGAAATTAAATAATTAAAGCTCACAGAAAGGCGGGGTCGTCTGTTTGATTCACTAAAGCTTTAGGTTGTATTTCTCTTTAAGCTCCTGGCTCTACCTCTTCTCAGAAGGTGATCTTCCTATTTTGGATAGAAAAAAGCTAAAAAAAATAATAAGAGCAAAAACCAAACACTTTGGAGAGCAGAATTCAGAAACAATTCTGTGTAGCAGCTCTGCTTAGAGAAGGAACCCAGAGAGTTCCTGGGTTTTTACTGAGTTGCTCAGTTCTGAACCCTGACAGCCATCTTTAATCCCTCCCCCTTTTCTCTTTAACTTTCGAACTGGCCTCCCTGCCTCAAATCCATCTTCCCCATGACACCCTTCTGAATGAGTTCTGATTGTATCATTTGATTGCCCAGAATGCCTTGGTTTCCCTGCTGACACTACAAGGCCTTGACTTGTGCAGCTGTCCCTTTACCCTTCCCCTTGCCCACAGTGTGTCTGATTCCACCATGTCAGACCCACTTCCTGTGCTGCACAACAGCCTTGCCAACTTGCTGATCTCCCTCTGAAATATCTTTCCCCACTTTTTTTCCTGGTCATCCTTCAAGCTTGAACTCAAACATTTGCTTTCGCAGACTCAGCCTCCAGTTTCAGAGCAGGCAGTCCTCTCCATGCTCCATAATGCGTCTTACACACTATGCATGTAGCCTTCAGGTCTTGTCCTTGAGCCCCGAGCGAGCAAGGGGAACCTGTTTTTGACCTCAGCAGCACTTAGCATATCTGATAAGTATTTGTTGAATGAATGAGTGAATAAATGAATGGATTTTTTTTTTTAATTATAGCCATAAGGATGGTAAAGTTTAACTGGCTGTATATCCGCCTATGTATCTAAATAATGTTAGGAGTTAAGCTTTCCTTTATTTGGGGAACACTTGCTTTATTCTGCTTTGGATTCTGTCTTCTCCTAGTTATAGGTTCGTCCTGTGTCATCAGTTCTTGTGTTGTCCCATCTTTTCTCCATTTGGTTTGTAATCAGCCCTGAAGGATGGCGAAACTGCCTGGATTGGGCTCTGAAGTGTTGGCAGGAAGCCCTTTGGAGGGGTGATCTGAGTAGTATCTTCGCCAGCTGGAGCGTAGAACAAAGAAGCCACACAAACTTGGTCGATTCTGAAATGCAGCTTTTTGCTTCTTCAGAAATTATGATTCTGGTCAGTTGATGCTGACTTGAAAATGCACTTAGAACTCAGAATCCGGTAGCCACAGGTCACAGTCAGCATTGATGCCTGCCATGCTTCGTGAATTACTGAACCTGCACACTGTTAGGAGCTGGTTATAATTGGCCTACAATAGAAATTACAGTCTAATAGACTTTTGGAGCGGGAAAGCACCTTTTACTTGAGAAAATTTAATTTTGCTCACTTGTAGGTGAAGAAAACTGAAGTCACCTATCTAGTTAATGATAGATTGGGGCTCTATCTCAGTGTTTCTGGCCTAGTTCATTTTCTGTTTGACAGCATTTTTCAAAGTTTCTAAGAAGCAATGGTGCTGGAATCATGCTTAGAGGAATGACACTTTTCCTTGGTCGGCCACAAACCTAAATGCTTTGAGAATGAGACTATAGATGACCAGATCTTTGTCCAAGTTATGCAATTCCGCATTCTGCTTTTTTAAAAAAATAAGAAAAATGACAGACAAGTTTACAATAAGGATGTTGAGTTTTAAAAAGCATTTATTTGTCTAAGTAATAGATGAACTTGATAAAACATTACAAAAGGGCCCATAGTGAGAAAGGAAGATTCTCACCACCCCACCCCCATTTCCGTTTCTACACTCCAGGGGCCACTTGTTTCTTAGATATCCTTCCAAAGAAAACCTCTTCCTTTTTTCTTTATGTAGTGCTCATGAAAACAGTGCTTAATAAATTGTACTAGTACAAATACTGTTTCATATCAATTCAGCCTTAAGTTTCTGAGTGACTTACTGTAAGAATCTCTTCCATTGCCCCTCACCAGTTTATTATGATTATTTTTTAATATAGCAGAGTTGAAAGGATTTTTACAGTGGATCTTGAATCCTGACAACTGAGATTCTCTTATTGTACTGTATTTGCATTGTGACATATCCGTGTGTTCGTCCGTCTCTCCATCCCTCAATGCATTCAGAGCTCTTTGCAGGGTCTGCCTGGTTTACAGACAACCATGGATAGAATTTGGCTGCTTTGGCCACTGAAGGAAACCAAAGGCTGGAGCGTAAAGAGAGATAACATGGCTCATGGTTTAAACTAAGAATGCATTGTTTCTATTTTGGTGGTTTTTGTTAAGTGATACAGATTGGCAAGGCATAACGTTTATATTTTGAATTAAGTTGGTTTAGTGTGCTGTTCAAGAGCCTGACTACCCGTTTTGAAGTGACGCTCTCTGTTGCCTCCTTGTCCATAGGTGTCCTTCCGATAAATCAAACTAATAAGGATATGTTTGACTTGAGCAGAGAAGTGAGGCATTATATTACCTACGCTTTTGGGGGGAGCCATTGAGTTAGTTGAGATCTGTACTTTTCTAATCCCTCCAAAGAAACATTAATTTTGATTGGAATACTGAGAACAATTGTTTTAGTATTTTTATTGTTCCCCTTATTTTACACAAACAAAATAATCTAAATTTCTCTTATTGTGCTCCTCTTGAAACTTGTACATTAAGACCTGAATGTATAGCTAGCTCCCTTATGAACAGTGGAATACTTTTTATAATTAACAGTAAAACAAAATAATCTTATTAAATATTATTTGGTTTTCCTAAAAGCTCAGTTTAAAAGTCATTTGAAGTTTCAAATGGAATTTGGTGAATGTGGTTTAAAATACTTTGGCAATTTATTCTGATTGGGAATGGAGAAAGGAAAGCAAAAAGATAAAAATGCCTAATGAAAAAATGTCATCCCTAATCCCTTCACTTGGAAGCTGATCAGTGTTAACGTTTTGTGTATCCTTTCAGCCTTTCTTTTCCTACTCATGTGTAAACAAAATGAGGATAACAGCACAAGCTGTGTCACAACCTGTCCCCATTTGATTAATATTCTTTTACAAAATGGGACGCTATGTGGTCATTAAAACCATATGGAGGATAATAAACGCTTTCATACTGGAGAGTGTGTTATCAAGGTATTGGCCTGTGATCAGTTTGCACTGATAGAAAGGGATTCAAAGTTGTGGCAATGCTGGTGAAGGAAGGGGATTGGGAAGAGATGAGTTTAGAGCTCTGCAAGCCTTTCTCATTCTCAGTGAGTCAGCTAAGGCTGGACAACGGGCGGCTATTGCAGATCTTTTTATCATGTGTATTTTAGTAGGACTCTCGATGTTGAGTAGAATTACTCATATCATCATTGCTTCACATTGATGGAGTACTTTTTTTTTCAATACGTTAAATCCTGGTCAGTTTTTGTTCAAAACTAAAACAAAACAGCTTTGTTTCCAGCAGAGGTCTCATTAAAGGGAGGTTTTGCTGCACTTGATTGGAAGATTGGAACAAAACACTGGTGAGGTTGGCAGTTCTTATCTGTGGGAGCGAACAGAGGGATCCTTTCTCTCTCCCTCTCTCATTCATGTGGCAGGAAAGTTAATCTAGTTGCTTTGAATTTGGGGAAGCAGGCTTTCTGCACAGGGATTCATTTTCAAAAGTGGCATTAATCTTCAAGTAAAGTTGTTGTGGGAAAGGAGAAATGGGCGCATGGCCCCTTGATGGGTATATTCTCGTGATGCTAATAGAAAACAGATCTCAATTGTGAAATGGGCATTGATAACAGTAACAGTGATGTTCTGAGAAGGTCATGCCCAGCGTTCTCCCCTTCCATCTTACCTTTTGTTAACTCTGGAAAGGCCCTGACATTTTTTGATTTGTAAATATATCTTTTTGGGAAGCCCCGTTCCATAAAGTGGTAACAGTAAAAGAGACTGAATTACTTTATGCCTCCAAGAGCAATTAACCCAATTTATAAGAAATTTATTTTGAATTCTTTAGTGCTCATTTCTTGAATGGTAGTTTATTTCCCTCTCTTATAGTAAGAGTTTCTTGACAGGAGATGAACCTGAACTACACGGTGTGGTTTGAGTAGTACCTTTAGCGGAGCTTGCATTGCTCTTATTTATGGTGATTCTTGGGGCGGAGGGCATTTTGGAGGGTGTGTGTGCAATAGTTACAAGAAAAGCCATTTTTTCTTAGGGTTATAAACAATTCTGTAATAAAACTGTAACTAGGCGGAGCAGTAGTGTTTAACTGATATTAAAGCAACCATTGACCAAACCTATCAAACGGTCTTATCTGGTTTCCTGTAACATGTATATTTATAATTACTGAGTTCAGAGGTATCTGATTTTTCCTCCCCTTTGCACAGCGTAAGAAATGCTTTAAAATGTTTTTTGTGTCATTAAATATTTTAAAATAATGCTATTCCAGCTTTCGTTCTTTTCTATTGGATGTTAAATATAAAGTTGAAGAATTAATTAGCTGGAATACTGATTTCAGCTGGCGTGAAATGGATATAGAGTGGCATCTGTCCAAATTAAGTTAAAAACAAAGGAAGTTCCTGTGTGTAGTTTCCTGTCTCTTACAACAGAAACAAAAGCAAACCAAAAAACCTTCCATAATTATTAAGCTCCTTCCAGAGTATCTGATACTACTAGTAAGAATTTTGGTGTTTTACTGTGCTAAATTGTTCTCACTCACTTTATTACAGAAGATAAATGGCTTGTTTTCTTTTTCTTTATCAGAACACGGCAATGGAGGAAACCGCTATATGGGAACAACACACAGTGACGCTTCACAGGGTGAGTTTCTGTTGCAGTCAATAATCTGTGTATAACTCAGGATACTGGCAGCTTTGCAGAACAATAGAGCAAAGCCAGATGTCAGGAAGCCAGAAGAAAGGGGAAAAACTTTTCTATATTCCTTTGTTTAAAATTAGAATTGCAATAAATTCTTTATTAAGGTCAGAAGTGAGCATGATTACTTTTTCATATATCCTTTTGGAGGTTATTTGTCTATTTGCTGTTTTTATCTCTGACTTCGAGATGAATGGATTATTTTTTAAATTTGGAGTGATCAGATACAAGACACTGTACCTGATAGAAGTAGTAAACTGCTTCAACCTTTCTGGGTGTGTGTGCCTGTGTTGGAGGCCTGGGGTTTAAATTAAACCAGGTTGTGCGAGCAATAGAATCCTAGAAGATAATTGCTGAGTTGGAACATGTAGACCTAAGCTGTTGATTAAGCAGTTGCAGATGGGCAGGGAGCAGACAGCAGTAGCTGGGTAAAAGTGAGAGCTTTGTCTGAAGCCAGCCTGCCCTGCATTGGAATCCTAGTTTTGTCTCCTTCCCTTTAGAAACGGGCAAGGAGTCCAACCCCCTTTGAAAGCCTTGTTCCACAGGTTTCAAATGGGGCTAGTGGCACCTACTTACGCCTGACACACAGGAAGGGCCTCCCATGATGCTCTGCGTTTCTCTCTTTGGAGAGAGCTGATTCCTGATTCCCCTTCTCCTTAGAGAATGAATAGAAAGAGATTAGAGAGTATCTAAGTACTTCACCCTTACTATTTCTACCAGCTCTATACACTTACTACTTCTACCAGCTGTACGTGTATATTACCAGGAAAATGGAAAGGGGGAAAAGCTTGTTCCTGAACCCTGCCCCCAATTATCTCGTGGATGTTTGAATTTGCACATAATAGTAAAGGGTACATTAATTATCAAAAAACAGTGATTTCAGATAAGATGTAGTAGACTTTTTTACATCTCTCTCAATGACAAAAGAAATCATTAAATAATACTAACCTTAACTATTTGAATTTATAAAGCTAAAATATGGCCTGTTCTTGTTGGAGATGTGCTGATAGGTAGCATATTTCAATCAGATTAAACATAAAAATAACTTTATACTTCATAATTGGTTAATTAGCTGGTTGTGATGTAGTAATTTGGTATTTTATCACGTTGCATGTATTTTCTGCATACCTTTACTGCCTTCATTGTATTACATACAATGAAAACCATCCTTAGGGTACAGTTCTGAGTTTGACAAATGTATAGAGTCAAGTAACCATCACCACAATCAAAATACAGAACGGTTCCATCACCCTGAAACTTTCCCTTGTGCCCATTTATCGTCAGCCCTGGGTCCTCACCCCCAGCACTCAGCAGCTACTTCCATGTTTTCTGTTCCTGCAGAATGTCACGGAAGTGAGCTCATACTATATGTAGCCGTTTGAGACTGGTTTCTTACACCCAGCCTAATGCCTCTGGGATTTCTCCGTGATGTTGCTTGTATCAATAGGGTTGTTTTGGTTCTGTTTTTTGTTAGTGCCTTCTTCTTGCTGAGCTGCATTCCATTGTGTGAATATAGAATAATTTGCTTCTTCATTCTCCCGTTTTGTTACATTTGGCCTGTTTTCAGTTTTGGTTATGAATAAATCTGCTCTAGTATACAGGGTTTTGTATGAACATAACTTTTCATTTCTCTTGTGTAAATACTTAGGACTGGAATTGCCATGGGTCTTATGGTAAATGAATATTTAGCTCATAAGAAACTGCCAAACTGTGTACCATTTTGCATCCCACTAGTAAGTATAGGAGCTCAGTTGCTGTTATTATCCTTAGCGACATTTGACACTATCAGGGTTGATTTGGTTTTTTTCATTTTCTTAATTTTAGACACACTGACAGGTGTGTAATGGTATGTCATTGTGGTTTCAGTTTCCAGTTCCCTAAAGACTAATGATATTGAATATCTGCTGTGTAGCTTATTCGTCGTCCATATATCTTCTTTGGTGAATGTGTTCACATCTTTTGTCCATTTTCAGTTGGGTTGTTTGTTTCTTATTATTGAATTTTTTTTTATAATTGTAAAATACACATAATATAAAATTTACCATCTGTTCAAGTCCCTTGCCCATTTTTTTAATTGCATTATTTGTTTTTTAGTTGTTGAGTTGTAAGACTTCTTTATACAGTCTGGATATTAACTTCTTATCAGATCTACAACTTGCAAATATTTTTTCCCGTTCCATGGATTGCCTTTTCACTCTGTTGTGTCCCTTGGTGCACAGTGGTTGTTACTGATTTTTGAGCGTTCTTTATATATTCAGCATACAAGTTCTTTATTAGGTGTTGTTTTACAAATAATTTTTTTCCAGTCTGTGGCTTGCCTCTTTCTTTCTTAATAGTGTCTTTTGCAGAGCTTCAGTTGATAAAGTCCAATTTGTTGGTTTTTGCTTTTATCAGTCATGCCTTTGGTTTCGTATCTGAGAAGTTTTCTTGGAACCCAAGCTCACAAAAATTTTTTTCTGTTTTTTTCTAGAACTTTTGAGTAAAATTTTATGCATGTTATATGGGTAGAGGTTTTCCTTTTTAATATGACTGTCCAATTTTTTGAGCAACCATTTGTGCAATGATTATCCTTTCTCCATTTAATTTCTTTCTACCTTTGTCAGATATCAGTGACCATATATGTGTGTCTTTCTTGGTCTGTTCTATTGATCTGTGTATCTTTCTCCCAATTACTTTTGCCTTGATTACTGTAGCTTTATATTAAGTGTAGAAGTCAGGTAGTGTGAATCCTCCAACTTTATCCTTTAAAAAAAAATTGTTTTGGCGATTCTAGTTCCTTTTTCTTTCTATATAGATTTTAGAATAAGTTTGTCAAATAAAAAACATCTGTTGGGATTTTCATTGGGGTTGCATTGACTCTACAGATCAATTTGGAGAGAGTTGACAGCTTAATATTGAGTCTTCTAAACTATGAACATGATATATCTCTCCATTCTTCTATTTTTTCTATTATTGTTTTGTAGATTTTGGCAAACAGATCCTGCATATATTGTTAGATTTCTAGTTAACTATGTTTTGTGTTTCCTAGTGCTATTGTAAATGGCATTTTTTTATTTCAATTTTTGATTGCTCATTAGTGTGTGGAAATACAGTTGATTTTTAATAGTGAACTTGCAGCTTTTCTAAACTTACTAGTTCTAGGAACTTTTTTTGTAGATTTCTTGGGATTTTTCTTTGTAGATAGTCATGTCATCTGTGAATGGAGGCCATTTTATTACTTCCTTTTTGATCTATATGCTATTTATTTCTTTTCCTTGCTTTATTGCACTAGCTAGGACTTCCAGGATGTTGTTGAATATTAATGGTGAGCAGACATCCTTGCCTTATTCCTAATTTTAGATGAAAGCATTCTGTCTTTCACCATTAAGCATGATAGTAGCTGCAGGGTTTTTATAGATGCCCTTTATCAGGTTAAGGAAATTCTCTTGTATTTCTATTTTTCCATTTACTGGGTTGAGGAAATGCTTTTTTATACTTACTTTGCTGAGAGGCGCTTTTTTTTTTTTTCCAAATCATAAATGGATGTTGAATTCTGCTTGTGCTTTTTTTTACAGTTATCGATTGAGGTTATAGTATGAGTTTTCTTCTTATTCTGTTGGTGTGGTCATTGTCTTGCTATTTGCATGGTGACTAGCCTTGCAGTCCCAAGACAAATTCTGTTTGGTTGTGGTGTATTATCCATTTTATATATTGCTGGATTGATTTGCTAATTTTTTTTGGAGGTACTTGTTTCTGTGTTCATAGAGAATATTGGTCAGTACTTTTTTCTTGTATTGTTTGTATCTGGTTTTGGTATCGGGGAAAGCTACTAGCTTCAAAACAAGCATTTGGGAAGTCTTCCTGCCATGTTCTCTGGTCCAGTCTGTGTACAGTGGATGTTGTTTCTTCCGTCAGTGTTTGGTGAAACTCATTAGTGTAGCCATATGGTCCTGGACTCTTTGTGGGAAGGCTTTTATCTATACATTCAGTTTCATCGGTTTTCTGAAGGACTATTCAGGTTATATATTCTTTTTTAGCTTTTTTTTTCCTTTTTTCTTTTTGGTAGCTTTAGTAGTTTGTAACTTTCAAAATATTTATCCCTTTCCTCTAAGTTGTCAAACTTATGAACATAAAATTGTTAAAACTATTTCCTTATTTTATTGTTATAGGGTTTGTAATGAGGTCCCTTTTTTATTTCTAGTATTGGTAATTTGTGTCTTCTTTTATTTCCTGGCCTGTCTGACTAGAGGTTTAACATTATTGATAGATCTTTTCAAAATACCAGCTTTTGTTTTCATTGATATTCTTTGTTTTCTAGTTGATTGATTCCGTTCTTATTTTAACATTTCCTTTCTTCTGCTTACATTGGGTTTAAATTGTTTTTTTTTNTGTAAAGGTAACTAATTCTCTTTAATTCATATAATTTTTTGTTATTCTTTGATACTCTCCGAATCTTTTTCCCCCAGTACTTCAGGCCCCTTATGTCATGACTATCATCTGAGTCTTCAAAATGGTGTAATAACAGTAGTATTGGCAGATATCCCCATGCTGTTACTAATTTTAGTGTAAATACTTTGAGCATTTCACTGTTTCATGTGATGTTAGCTCTTAGTTTTGGAAAATAGTCTCCTAATTGTGTTGCCTGTATGTTGCTTTATTTATGGTTTTTAGGAATGGCTATTAAATTTTTTCACTTGTTACTAACATCTTTTTCTGTAATATTTGGATGAATTTTCTGTGATAAAAGATTTTTAAATTTATATTTTTCTATGGTCTAGGAAAATTGAAGAAGCAAATTATTTTGGTTTTTTAGAGGTGGTGAGGACTCAGGTATAAAACCTTCTATACTTGATACCTTTTAAAATGGTACACCTCAATTTATCTTTTTATTTGTCCTCTTTTTTACAAGTATATGGATTGTCTTGGTTCAACTTCCATATTTATATTTTTCTGGGGAGACTTGATGGACATATAGCTTTAATTGTTTTGTTTGTTGCTATTAGAACTGGTATCAGAATAAATATTCTTATGAATGTCTTGGACATGTATGTGTTTCTCCAGGAGAAACCTAGAAGGGGAATTACAGGTTACTGCAGATGGGCGTTTTTTGTTTGGATAAGTAGTTCCCATTTTACCATCATATAGCTATATTTTTACACTTGTTTTTACCATTCTTGTTTGTCTGTCTCCATGTCATCCCCGACAGTTGATGTTATAGGAAAGTTCTCAGGAGTGATAAGATGATTTCTAGTTAATTTAATTGGCATTTCCCTGATTACTACTGAAGTTGAACATGTTTTCACGTTTATTGTCTTATTTGTGTATCCATTTTGACTTGCCTCTCCCTAGTATTTTTCTCTTAAGTTGCTTCTTTTAAACTGATTTATAGTTCATCATATATATTCTTAATATAAAATTCTTATGATATATGTTGTTAGGTCAATATATGTAATCTTAGTATTGAACTCTTATTANAGCGAGCTCTTAACCAACTGAGCCACTCGGCCGGCCCTTAAATGTAATTTCTTAAGATAGAAGCTAGATCATTCTTTTGAGGTGTAGTTTAACATTATCACATTACATTTGTTTTTTCCTAGTACCTTTTAGTTGTTTTTTTTTTAAAGTTTACCTTTTGGTTTTTAAATAAGCAAAATAAGACAGATTAGCTAAAATGTTCCTCCTTTCTGCTATTTTGCCTGGTTTTACTAAGAATTCAGGTGTGCAAAAATACTTAGTGTATTTACTACAGATCTGTATCTCATAGTTTAGATCTTAGAGGTTGATATAACAGAATCAGAGATTTTGAAGATGTTAAATGTGTCAGACCAACTCATCATAGTAGGTATAATACTCAGGCAAGTCTGAGAATTCCTGTCTAGAAGATTAGTGTAAGTTTATTCTGTAGCTGCCTCTTCTTGTGCTTCCATTTTCTTTTGCCATGAGAAGGGTACCAGCCCAGAAAAATGTCATCAGAAGATGCACAGATATAAGAGGAGTGAGTATACCACCCATAATTCTCTGTTTTTTAAACATGTTAACTGTTGTGCTGGGCCTCATCAAAGAGTCGCTGACAGAAGGGAAGTCCGAAACAGCCGTCCCTCCAGGAATTGGTTTTTTGAAGGTTTTTAAGAAAGTCCTGTCAGTGCGAGCGTAACTCGGGTGACTTCATTCTCTGAGGCTGCAGAACAGTACTTTCAGATATTGCAGTCCTTTCACGTTCTGAGTTGATCCAGAATAAAATGTAGATTATCTAGAGCACTGTCAGCAAACTTTTGCTGTAAACAGCAGATAATAATATTTTAGGCCTCGCAGGCCATAGATCTCTGTCACAGCTACTCAGCTCTGCAGGTATATTACAGACGCAGCCATAAACAGTAGTTAAACAGATGGGTGTGACTGTGTTCCAGTAAAACTCTAGTTACAAAAATGACCAGCTAACCAGATATGACTGCAGGCCACAGTTTCTGACCACTGATCCAGAGCAGTAGCTCTTCGGTTCTATTGTAAAGAGGAATCAGCAGGGTCATTTCCAGCTACCCTGAGATTCTGATTCACTTGGTTTGGGATGGGGCCCCTAACGCGCATTTGAAAAAATGTTCCAGTGTGAAATGGAGGGCCATGTCCTCTAGAATCACATTTTTGAGAAACAGCGACCGAGGAATGAGAAGTTATTCTCCTTGAGGTGAGCACGTGGGCTTTTGGCAATAGTAGCAAGTGAAGGAAATAATTTGAAGCTATATTCTCTTGTCAGTAACCTGAAATATAGATACTATGTGTTGGCAAATAAGGGCAAATCCATATTCTTTGACATCCGATGGTCACTTCCATATAAGGGGGAGGTAACTTCGTCTTTGAAAAAAAATAAAAATTCTGTGGATTAAAACTCAGTATTTTCCACTAATAACTATCAAGAATAATTGATGCTATGCTTCTGTATTGCTTCTTCTATCTGCGTTCTCAGAGGCTACTCTCTTCATCTTAGAATACTGGAAACGATAGAAATCCCGTTCACTCTTCAAGGCTAAGTAATTTGTTGGTGCTCCACTGTGTGCCAAGCACTGTTACAGTCCCTGGAATTAGATCAGAGAAGGGAACAGGCAGGACGCCTGCCTCGTGGATCCCATTCTTCCCACTGGTCCTCGGTGACAGATGAATGTATACCTCAGGTCGTTGTGTACCGTGTCTCCTGTGGCATCATTGTTTGCTTAAGAGTAGGAAATCTTAATCAGTTTTATGTCCCCTTAGTGCTGAGTACTTGAGTTATAAGCCCAGTAAAACTTAATTCCTTAGGAAGCCAAGCTAATTCAACAAAGTCACTCCTCGGAGGCTTATATAGCAGCATTGGCCAATAGCAGTATAATGCAAACCACATACATAATTTAAATTTTTCTAGCCTTTACATTAAAAAATGTAAAATATGGATGAAATTAGTTTTATAGTAGATCTTATTTAACTCCGTATATACAAAATATCATTTCCAACATGTAATATTTAAAAATTGATAAACTTTACTTTTTCTTCATACTGAGTCTTAGAAAACGATGCACATTTTACAATTTCAGCACATTTCAGGTAAGACCAAGCACATTTTAAATGCTGGGTAGTCCTGTGTCTGATGGCTGTCACAGTGGCCAGTGCAGGTCCGTAGCTTACGGTGGTAATTGCGTCCAGAGGGTCCCGTGTCCCTCCTCTTTGGCCACCGTGACACACCCACACTTTCTTCAGTTTCACATGTTCTCCCTTAGAAAATGCATCTATTTTTATATTCCTTTGAGAATTGAAGTAAATTCTCAGGAATGAGTTAGTCATCTACTCTGCTTACATTCCATAAACATTTTTTAGATTTAAAATTAAATTTGATATATAAGTGGAAAGAACATTATATGGTGAGTCCAAAGACTTGGGTTCAAGGTCTAGCTTTTTTGGGACATTTCACTAGAACTTTCTTCAACTCAGTTTACTCTGTACGGTTATTAATACCCACTTCACAGAGGAGTCAATACAATGAAGAGTTTGAAACCTAATGTACATTATCAATGTAAACAGTGGCCTTGACCAGGTCAGACAAGCCTGCCTCAGCTTACGTGCTCACCTGAGTGAATGTCCCTCTTACCAGGTGGAAGCTACTCAACACGTATGCAGGCTTCTTTCCATTCTCCCACCCTCTTTTCTTGGAACAGCCTTATCGAGATATAATTCCCATATTATACAATTCACCCGCTTTCAAATGTACAGTTCAGTGTATGTGTGTATTCACAGAGTTGTGCAGCCATCAACCATAATTTTATAACATTTTCATCGCCCAAAGGAGAAATTCCCTACCTTTATCCATCATCCCTCGATGCCCCCAACCCTAAGCAGCCATTAATCTACTTTCTGTCCCTTCTCCTATTCTGACCATTTCATATACATGAAGTCACATAATATGTGGTCCCCTGCAACTGGCTTCGTTCACTCAGTACAGGTGTCCTCGCTTTTTGAAAGTTCGCTTTAGGCCACCTCGTTTTAACGAAAGATGCACATTCATGCCTGTTTTAACTAACCAAAAGAAATTGAAGAGGATTTTCACTTTTATGGGAAAGGGGGGGAAAGTGAAAATAGCATTTTGCTTTGTTTTGCTGCAAGTTGTTACAGAGGCAGCGGGCATCCCCAGCAGCGAGAGGGGACCCCGCCCAGCTCCTTCCCCGGAACCGCCAGAGCTTCGAACTGTGCATGTGAGCATCTGCGCTTTATCTTGATCTATTTTGTGCATCCCTTAGCAAAAAGTGTCCTAAGCTAATTGTCTTTTCGCTGTATGCCATCTCAGTTTAGGGAAGGTTTCCCAGGAAGGCATACTTTCAGATAGTGGGGGAACCTCAGAATGTCGTCGGTACCCCTAACCCCCACAAGTTCAAGGGTCAACTGTATATGCGTTGATACAATCCTAATCTCTCTCTTTAAATGAGGGAACTCAGGTCCACAGAGGTCCTCTGTAAGGTCGTAATTGGCAAGTAGAAGAGAGACATAGGACCCTAGGCCTTCTGACTTCGTTTGTAAAAAGGCAGTTGAACAAATGATTGCTGAGGATCCGTTTGGTTTTAGAATTCTGTGACCCCAGTGTCCACTGTGAAAACAAACGACTAGAACTGGTTTCACAGAATGTTGCGGGTTGGTTGGAAGAATAAAGGGAGAGGAGTAAAACAGTAATTGATGAGAAACGTTAGGATTGAGTTAGCTGGCTGTAGGAACACGGCATGGAAAAATGGGAGAAAAAGTAGAAGGCACTAAGGGGAATCTTAAGTAGAGAATTGGGCATCTTGGAAGGGAACAGAGAAGTCTCTTTGCAGAGGAGGTTATCCAGATATTTCTGCAACTGAACCAACTGTCAGGAACTTTTTTCCTTTTTTTTTTTTTTTTAAAGAATCAAGAAATGCTTTATAACATATGAGTGGGCAAACCTTTTCTATCAAAGGTCAGATAGTAAATAGTTTCAACTTCATGGGCCTTACGTTCCCTGTTGTAACTGCTCGGTGTACAAGACTGTGAAAGACACGTAAAGGAATGGGCATGGCCAGTAAAACATGTTCATCATAAATTCCGTTTCCCTACCAGGCAAAAATGTAAACACATAAGTTATTGCTGCTCATGACTGCTTATGCTATCATGATAAAATAAGGCAAAAGGGAAATTCTTTAATGCTCTGTCTTCCATTCAAAAGCCATAACCATATATGTGTGTCCACATACAGATAAATGAGATCATATTATATTGCTTTAATTCACTTTCCCATACCACCATAGTAAAAAGCATTATCTGAGACATTTTTTCATGGAAACATAAAAATCAAGTATTATTTCACACCAAAAAAAAATTTATGTGGTAAAGATATATAAGAAATAAAATGGGGGCCGGCCAAGTGGCGNCATTTGATTGGTTCTGCCTTTGGTGTCCTGTTTACAAAAGCCTTTACCTTACTCGAGTTATACAAGCATAAATCTTGTAGTGTCTTCTAGTACTAGCATCATCTCATTGTTTTATTTTACATTTGAATGTTTAATTCAGCTAAACTGTTATGAAGTAGGCATTTTTCCCCCAAAATTTCTGTTTCAAAATTATCAGTGTTAAAATCAAACGTCATTGCTGAACCTTTTAAATATCTTCATGTGAGTTTATATCAGCTAACTCATAATATAAATGGAGAATCATAACGGAACTGGATAGTTTTCAATAAATTAAGCACTTAACTGGGTGCAAATATTTCATTACATGTTCGGTTAAATGCATGGTAAGGACCTCAGGGAACTTGAGTCTTAATGGACTAGATGGGCACACACAGTCATGACCCTAAGTCGTTCAAGTACAGTTGATTTCCAAAGAGGTGGAGTGGTACGGAAGGCTTTGTACTCAACTGGTTACTTGGTTTTGTTTATACATTACGAGGGAGGAATTGACGATAAAAGGCCTAATACAAAGTATTGCTTCTGATACAGCATGTTGGATATTGAAGTAGAGGTGAGACAGAAATGCAGGAGTCAGGGAGGCTTTACAGTAAATGTTGCCTTAGCTGGGGGTGTGAGCGTATCAGTTCCTGACCACATTGGTTCGTCCTTTTCACGTGCTGGCCTCTTGCTCTTTCTCGTCAGGCAGAATTGCTAACCCTGCTAAAGATCTGCACATATCTGTATAAATCAGCTCAGTGTTATTCGCTCACAGAGGCCTTCTCTGAGCTCTTGGTAGTGGTAAGAAGCAGTGTATCAAGGCTAGAACAGCCCTTTGAAGAAAGTGAGCCACAAAGGGAAGAGATAAGGTGATGACTTGGAAATGAGTGACAAGGCAGAGGCATAGAAGATTAATTGGCAGGTTAGTAGGCAGAAGACAGATTTGAGGAAGATAAGGAGAGATTAGAGTTGTAAGTATCTTGGAGGATGGTGATTGATAAAGAAAGTTCTCAGAGGTGGGTAGGGATAAGAATAAAAGGTCATACAGAAGGGTTTCACTCATCCAGGAAGAAGATCAACTTGGTCTTTGAGACCAGAAGGAAGAGCAAATGAATAAGATACAGAAAACATTTACGAGCAGAGGGCATGTGAAATGGCATTGATCTCCATAAATCACGCATTGGAGAAGAGTTTTCGAATACCTGTGCTGGCAAATTCCAGAGAGGCAACAAGAAGTAGAGAGAGGAAAGGATGTGACCAAGCAGAAGAATTCTGTTAAGTAGAATGAATTTGTAGAAGACCCCGTCAGCAAAGTATGGAAGTGCAGCTGTCAGGACAGCGCTGGAGTTTGTCATGGCAGCTGATTGAGGGTCGAGAGAAGTCATTTAAACATCGTGACATGGTCTGTCCTGCAAACTTGGAAGGAAGGCACGTGAAACCAGGAGGAAATTGATGGACAGAGAGGACGGAGGAATCAGAAGTAAGATGGACATGGAAAAGTGTCTCAGTAGATGAAGAGGTTAGAAGTAGAAGATAAGGACTGGTACCTGAAGACCTTGCAGATGTCTGAGATCAAGTGTGTACCAGTGTGAGAAGGCCAAGTGCAGTCCAGGGACAGAGGCCACTTAATCCAAAGGTAGTGCGCACAGACTGTGAGCTACAGAAAGTGAAGGAAGTACGTGGACAGGGCAGATTGAACCAGTTACCAGAGCCACTGAGGAAAGAAAGCCTGGAGGAGGAATTTATACCAGCTACACCAGAAATTACAAATGGAGAGAGACAGAAACTGAAAGCAGTTTACACTGGTGAACATTAGTGTGGAAGTGAATAAATAATTGATCTCTCAGAGGCCCAGCAGGACCAACGTGGGCCTTGATACTGATGGATTCAGAAAGTGTATTTTGGGGATTAGAGTACAGTGCCCCATTTTCTTATTCACACCACCATCAATTATTAGTTTTCCTTCAAGCTTGTGATCATTACACCTAGAAGATCTTTCTGAATTAATTAATTAATTAATTAGGCCCACTATTCCAAATTTGGTTCTTAACCAGATCCATTTATCAGGGAGCAGATAACACAGCCATTGTGGAAAATATTCCTTAGCAATGTTACAATCGTGCATTATGTCTCTGATTCATGATTTAGTTAATATGGTACCCGAAAATGTCATTTTTCTTTCTCTTAGAAACCAAAGGTACATACATGAAAATCAGACAGCTTATTTGTCACTTTTTTTTTTGTCTGTAGACCATCCGGAGGAAGAAGAAAGTTCAGATTCCAGTAAGTCGTCCCGACCCTGAGCCAGCGTCCGAGCATGAAGAAGATAGTTATGACGAGGAAGTCCACGACCCAAGGAGGGGCCGCGGGGGTCTGGCTACGAGGAGGAGTGAGAAGAGTTGGACGAGGGATAGGAGTGCAAGTCGAGAGAGGAGTCTGTCCCCGCGGTCTGACAGGCGCTCCGCGGCCTCCAGTCAGCCTGCCAGACCCACCAAAGTCACACTGGTCAAGTCCCGGAAAAATGAAGGTAGGGATTCTCTACCAACTTGTTTATCGTTTTCACATGAGAAACTTTAAATTAATTTGAGTGAGAAGTAAACTTTCCATCCTTCATGTCTTTGAATTTGTTGCTTTTTGTTGTCTCCGTTCCTGAGTCCTATTGCTGTCAGTCAAATCCAGTTACTGCAGGCTTCAGAAACCTTTCCTCTTGAATCATTTGTTTCAACAGACAGTACTTCAGAGAAATTGTCCGGTGATTAGAGTTTGGATTTCTTATTGTGATTAGAACAGCCAAGTACAAATTACTCTAACAGGAAATGTCACACCATCACCAAGATGAAACTAGGAGTTTTACTCAGCTCTTAGGGGAGGGGCCTCGTGTACAGCACTTCTCTAGGACACAGGACTTGTTTAAAAGTTTTGAAACTGTAGCCCAGCTGCCTCCCTTCACTTAGTCAAATTTGATAAAAATGGATCTGATTATAGCTTCTTCCTGCTGTGGGCATGTCTCTCAAACACAGGGAAAGCATTTAGGACTGGTCATTTTGTTAAAAGGTGTTACAGTAAGAATATTATGAGGGCTCCCTTTGCTTTGCAAACCCTGACTCATCTCCTAGTTACTGCTCCCTACCCCCTCTCTAGTGGGTTTCTCAGTCAGGCTCCACTCTTGCCATTGGTTTCACCACTCACTCTTCAACCCTCTCTCTACTTTTTCTACCCTGTTCCCAAAACTGTTCATACCAAATCCAGTAGAAATTTTCAGTCTTTTCAGTACCATGTTGCATAAGAACTACTCCCTGTTTTTTAAACTGCTATCTTTTGGTTTCTATAATATTGCATCCTTTTGGGGTCTCCCACTTTTTCTGTATCCTTGGCAAGCTCATTATCCTCATCCTACCCTTTCATATTCTATGGATTTCTATTCTAGAATCTTTTTCCACTTAAAATAACCTCTACAGGCAATCTCATCTGCTCTCATTGCCTCAGTTAGCTGCTGACGATGGCACAACTTAATTCTCCAGCCCAAGTCTGATGTGTGTATCCTCTTGTGTCCCCGCTGACTATTAGGCATGTTCTCCTAGGGGTTCCGGACACGTCTTCTCAGACTCAACACACGTCAGATGAAACATTTCCCTCTTAACATTTTTCTGTTTATTATGCAGTATCCCATTGACTGCTTTCCCATTTACCCAGTTTCCTGAGCCACTCACAGATAAGATGGTAGTTACTCTTCACATCTCTTTTTTCTCACTTTCCCACGCCCAGTGACTATATCCTCACTTCTTGCGTACCACTCTTAACCACCCCACTTGTGCCTTTCTCCACTCCCACCATCTTTGTTCAAGCTACCCTCATCTCTTTTTTCTTCCAGCTTTATTGAGGTGTGACTGACATTGTATCTAAATATATAAAAATATATGTATTTAGGGTGTACAGCGTGACGTATACATTATGAAATCATCACAATCAAGGTAATTAACACATCCACCACCTCACGTCAGGGGTCAGCAAACTACAGCTCGCGAGCCACCTGCGGCCCTTTGGGTACGTTCTGACTCAAAAGTTTGCCGGTCCCTGGAAGAGCCAATCCTGTCCCTCACAACAATTTAAAAATTATTTGAGAGCCATAAATATATTTTTACATAATCACCATTATGTGAGTAATATTCTTTAAAAATTTTATAAATAAAACTATGATAGTTTTATTTTCATTTTNATCAGCCCGTAATTGGAATATTTTTTAGAAGTGCCCATCTTGAAAATGTCTTCACAAACTTATCTGTATGCTTTTCTCTAACATGTATTTTGGTGACTTTTTTCCCTTAGGGAAAATGACCGTGTTGCAATGGTTAATGGAGTTTCAATGGATAATGTTGAACATGCTTTTGCTGTTCAACAACTAAGGAAAAGTGGGAAGAATGCAAAAATTGTAAGTATCTTTTACCTTTAATATAGTAAAGGTACCAGCTTTATTGTTGATAAAACGTTTCTGGTGTTTGAATATAGCCTTCCTCTTTAAGAAAATGAAAACTAGAACAGTAGTTCTAAAGTTAGTTGTTTATAAGAGTGGTTCTTCTATATTGGTGGTGTGTTTTGTCACCCGTGTGTGTATTTTTTCTCAAAATTGAAAAACCAGGATTTCTTTAATTGCAAGAGAAGGGAGGTGGTTGAATGGTTACCTCTTTGTGGCTTAAGGCTTCCTTCTCTTTAGGTACTTAGGTTAGGCTGAATCTTGGCATGCCATCTGTTTGAAACATACAGCCCTGTTTTGTTACAGGGTTTGTTTAATAGGTGACATGTACATTGTCCCTTGAACACATACACCATCAGCTACTTCCCTTGTTTCTGTGGTACAGGTTGAGGGGAGAGAAAATGATAAGATTTTCTTTGTAGAGTTGTTCAGGGTGCGTTTACTGTTACTGCCTTAGTATATAGGTAGACTCTCCTATTTTATATTTCTCTGAGAATTTCCTTTTAAGTCAGGGAAGAGAAGTTCATTTAACTCTGATGAGCGGCCTCCAGTTACAGTTAAACTAGACCCACGTGGCACGGAACGGATGTAACGTAAAAGCCCTAATAAAATTCCATCCACACTTGGGAGCACGTAGCTGCGTTGCCCCCTTCGCTCCTCCCGTGTCTGCCCCTTAGCCTCTGGAAGGACAGAGTCAGGCACCGTGGAGGCCTTAGCTCCAGGATACAGAGCAGGAGGAAGAGGCCGGGCGGCCAGATAGCTGACCCACCTGGTCCACAGACGACCGTTCTGCTTCCCAGCAGATACTCAGCGCCCAGCGGGAAGGAGAGGGCTGCAGTGAGGGAAGGCCTGCTTTGTGTTTGACCTCCGGGAGCTGTGTGAGGGCAGAGGGGTATTCCCCGAGACAACTGCTGGGCCTCCCACCCTGTGTCGGCTGCCATGCCATATGGCTCATGTCCTCACCAGTGTCACTGCTGGTGAGATGTGTTTTCTCATATTGCAGTACACCCAGTATTTAGTTACAGACATCCTCTATTGTGTATGTGTTTTCACCACTTCATTGTAATCGGACTTGTACAAGTGTCGTGTTGTTTTTAAATTGCACTTCGTACATGGACTGGCTAGTGAGCAGATGGTAGAGTTTTTACACAGGTTTATAACATGGGACTGTAGTGTGTACAGAAGCAAATTGCTAATTTTTATAATTGTTGGTGTTTAGAAACTGAACAGGCTTTCGCCATCTTGCCTTGGCTGCTGGTCCTGAGCATTATCAGATTATTCGTAGCATTTGTCATATGGCTGGCTGTGCAGTACACGGAGGGCACCTAGGGAAGCGAGTGGGGTTTTCTCCGTGCAGCTGAGGCCATGAGCTTCACCCCACCCTTCAGCTTTTGAAGCCCTCCATTCCTCTGAAATGTTGAGCTGTTGTGTTTTTCCACGCATAATGTTCAGTGCACATACCCCACATCAATAATGCCTCCAAGAAGTTGTATTCCTACGCTCCAGACTTCCCCACAGAAATGCATTTATAGCAACTACCGTGTTTCCCCGAAAATAAGACCTAGCCGGAGAAGAAGCCGTAGCCTGATTCCTCCAGGATATGGAGGGTACGCACCCCTCACAGGAGGGTTTTATGACCTGTTTCAGGAAGAAGGGTGCCTTTTCTACAAGCTCCTTCAGCTTAAAATATTCAGTATGCCAAGATGCCATATTTTGGCACCTAAAATCATGCGAGGGCTTATTTTCTGTCTACGTCTTATTTTCAGGGAAACAGGATAGGTGCAGAGCCTGTAAGGTACTTGGACTAGCACATGTGGGGAGGATTTGGGCAGCTCAAAGGATGACTTTTCCTCTGGCTGTGCTTAGTGACATCAGCTGGAAAGGCGGAACCCAGGAAGCCAAGCAGTCTGCTCTGTAGGGAGAGGCCACAGGGCAGCTGGGTGGGAGGGCGTTTTCATCTGCAGAGAGCAGTTGTTCAGTTCTACACTTGGAGAGACTGCTTATGTCAGTAACATATGGGAAGGTTTCCATTGCCGTATGACGTTCAGCACAGAGCCCCAGGGTCTCAGCGTGTGGCCTTCCGTTGTGAGATGGCTTTCTTAACGTGCCCCTGGCCACATCAGGTGTGTGGGTTTGGTTTTCTGCAGTTCCGAGGAGCCAGCTCCTTCCTCCCCTCGCCGACCTGTGGGTCTCCTCCTTCCCAGCCTCTGATGTTGTCCTGGGGCTTTGTGTATATGATTCTGTTTCCATAAACTAAGAGCCCTTTGGGTGTTAGGCTCAATGAATGATTTCTGTTGGATTAAAATGTTAGAACTTTTAAAATAATATACCGTTAATAGGTGAAGAGAAGATAGAAACAGATATTGCTTATAACACAGTGAGCATGTATGATTTTTACTAAAACTCTAAACCAGCGGTTCTCAACCCTCCTAATGCCACGGCCCCTTAATACAGTTCCTCATGTTGTGGTGACCCCCAACCATAAAATTATTTTCGTTGCTACTCTATAACTGTAATTTTGCTACTGTTATGAATNTTTTCTTAATACTCTGATGCTTGTTACTAGGTTTGTTTTGTATTTTATTCAGTATTGTTTCAGAGCCCACTCTGGGCCAAGACCTGTGCCTGTGTTAAAAAAAAATTTTAATATGGATTCTAGAAAATTTTAAATTACATAAGTGACTTGCTTCATAATTCTGTTAATAGCACTGCTCTAGATCTGCAGTGTGTTATTGAATAATGCCTCCATCTTTTGGTAGGTAACAGAAATACACTAAAAAGAGCATTGATTTTCCAAAGACTAATTTTTCACACAAAAAATTTAATAGAATGATAGGAGTTTTATCCTCTGAAATGTTACTTAAGTCATAGTTGCATTACAGGAAAAAAAAGTTGATAAGACAATATGGTATGAAAATTAGCCAAATATGCAAATACTAGCAGGAGTTTTGTGTGATACATGGGTCACGAGCCCTGTTGCACAGCAAATGACAAGTCTGTTGGCTATCACTGGGGAGTGTATGCAGATGAAATATCAGTGAATCTACGTAATCGAGATGGTAGTAATGTCAGTCACATTTTAAGTTTCTTAAATTTAGAAAATTTAAGTTATAAGAAAAAAGAAAATGAATTGGAAATGTTTGGTTTTGAATCTTTTTAAAGCAAATAGTTTAAAGTTCGCTTGTTGCAAAGCAACTGAAATCTATAGAATTATTAAAATTATGTAGTTCTTTATCTCATTCTTTAAAATATTCGTATTTATAATATATTATTTGCATTTTCAGTGGAAAGAATGCAGGGAGAATTTACTAGTTTATACTGCCCTTTATATTCTCAGGTGCCTAGACCAGTTTGGGGGATAAAGCTTAATTGTACTTATCATTCTTAGGCTGTTGTATGTGAGATTTGATTACATAAGCAGTGGCCAAAATTTTTTACTTTTGATGATTTAAAAGTTGTTCATTTTGGTTGGGACTGGAAAATATCTTGGCTTTTAGAGTTTTTTCTAAAAGATTGTTTTACTTATATGCGGCTCATTAAATATATATAATTTAAAACGAGAGTATACCCCTACAGAATAGTTAAATGAATATGCAAATAGAAACTATGGAAGTGTTAATGTTTTATCCTTTCAGGAGAATAGCAGAGAAGCTTTTTTGACAGGAGACTGCTAATAATAATGCATTAATAGAACCAAATTGTTTGTCTAAAGTTAGACTTCATTCTATTAAAAAAATACTGTTATTTTAAAATCAGCAGTGTTTTAAAATATTTTAAAACATGTCAGTCTTTGTGAGTAATATGTAGATAGTTGCTTACAAGAATTGAAATATTAGAGGTAAATCCAAAATTCCTTTTGGCTGTTGTTTTGTCTGCTTCTCCCTCCAGGGTGAGCCACTGTTTCCTGTGTGTTTATTCTGTCCATCTAGGCCTTTCCGCATGTGGGCATGTCAGTACACATTGTTTGTGTAGCTGTAGAGAGGATTTTAATACTTCAGTGGTGTCACAGTGCACATGTTCTGTAGTCTGTCTTCTGCACGTTTTGTTGTGGAGTTCTTTTCATATAGCTCTCTTGCATTGTGACTTATTTTAATATTTTAACTTTTTATCTTCAATTATAAAAACAATATGTGCTCATGAACACAAGTGAAATAGGTCAACTCACCAATTCCACCTCCCCCTGGCTCCCGCTCCTCTTGAATTAAGTTTCTCCATACTCTGAGCAAACATTTAGCATAACATAGAGAGTGTGTGTGTGTGTGTGTGTGTGTGTGTGTGTGTGTGTGTGTGTGTTTAGCTGAGCCTTCCTGCCACCTGTTGGCAGCTCAGCAGCAGCTCAGCTCGGGCCATGAATCGAACTGCTGACCTTGTTGCTCAAAGCTCACACTCTTGAGCGAGCTCTTAACCAACTGAGCCACTCACTCGGCTGGCCCCGTTGGGTTGTTCTTTTTTCAGTTTTCATCAGCTAGTAACAGTGTGCTGCAAATATGTCTGCATAATATCTTTCCTTGTGCAATTAAATATTTTTAATCTAGTGATAAATTTTCATCTTTCCTTTATGGCTTCTGAATTTTTATTTTGCCTTTTTAGAGAGATCCCCCCAATCTAAGATTGCACAAATTTTCTCAAGAGTTTCACAATTTTTAATGCTACTGTTGTTGGCATATTTTTTCCTTTTCATTTCTGATTGTTGAGGATATTGAGAAAAATTGGTTGATTTGTAAAGGTAACTAATTCTCTTTAATTCATATAATTTTTTGTTATTCTTTGATACTCTCCGAATCTTTTTCCCCCAGTACTTCAGGCCCCTTATGNCAATGATGGTGCCAACTTGGGCCAGTTAAGCAACGTCCTCCACAACTAGACTGAAGAACAAAACGACAGCAACTTGTCTGTTCCCCTTCCCCAATCTCCCAGCACTGTTCCCATCCCCCCAATTCCCCAATAAAAAAAAAATCTTTAAAAAAAAAAAAAAAGAAATAAAATGGAATGCTTTGCATTTCTTTTGAAAATTCCTTGGGAAGAGAACTACGTTAGTCTTCTAGAAAGTCCAGCACAGAGCATAACAATTATCTTGGAGTAATAATAATTCTTCATCTATTAATTTTGATTACTGGCAGCAGTAGTAAAACTTTTTACATATGTTACTCCTATTCCTCTCCCCATTAAAAAAAAATGGTTTCTCTCTATCTGTATCATATAGCTGTTACATAATTTATTTTATCCTTGAATCCTTATTTAATCTTCCTACTAGAAGTAAGTATACATTTAATGCTTATCACTAACCCTCACTGTGTGTTCTCTTGTGATTGTCAGAAAGTCATTCTCTGTTAGATTCCTTAGGAAGGGATCATGAAAACATTATTCCCCGTTTTGCGTGTGTATCAGTTTATCTGTACCCTTTTATACTTGAAGTTCAGTTTCACTGCACATTAAATCCTTGGCTCACTGTTTCTCTTGAGTATCTTTATATTATCTTTGGCATAGCCTGTTGCTCTCCAGGGTGATCGATGATCTAAGTTTCTTTTCTGTATAAGTTCTGAACTCTTTTTTTGCCTAGATGCCAAAGAATCTTTCATTAAAACCTAGTCATTTTGTTTGAATATATCTTGGTGTAAGTCCCTCTGAGTTGATATTCTCAGATAACTCCCAGATATCTACAGTGTGTGTGTGTCCTTTGAGTATGTAGTTTCAATTAAAAACATAATATCAGAAAGTTTGTTGTTTTAATTACAGTTTTTTACTATTTTTTCTTTTCCCTTATTTTGGTTTAGTTTTTCAGGGACTCCTACTATCCATATATTGTATCTTATTTGCCTGTGTATGTTTATTTGCTCTTATGTTCCTATCTGTGAACTGACTTTTTATATTTTCTAACTAGCTCTTGAATTCTGTCACCTCGTTTCTGAGTTTTTCTAACTCTTATTAATGTTCTTTCATGTCTTGTATATTTTCTTATGCCTGTTAGTTTGTTTTGTAATAGTAACAGTTTTGATCCTTTTTTTCCCTTTGTTGAAACACTTTTTCTGGCATGCTTTCATTTTCTGTAGGGATAGTATTCTGCTACTCGTTGGCTTTATCGTAATTTTGTAACAGATTTGATCCTGAGACTTTTTGCTTATTTTTATGTGAAATTAGTTTCTTTGGGTTTTTAGAAATTGGCTTAGTTTCCTCATGTGTGTGTACATGTGTATACATGTGTGTACACGTCATGTGTACACACGTGCATGCACTACAGAACATAACTGCTGCTTTTTGACACGACCAGCCCTGCACCCTTTGTACGCTTTTATCTGGACCTTCCCTTTGCTTTGTCTCTGTCCCTGTTCCACTGAAGTTTGAAGTTTGTTCACTGCCAGCAGTTTCTCCACCATAGGGGATGGGACCTGGGAAGGGGGAAGGGCCTGGTAGCTCGGAATTCCTCGGGTCACGTTGCTCCAGTGGACTCGGGCGCTGCTGCAGGTCCCTTGCTGTCACACACCATGAGAGTCGGCAGAAGTCCCCCCACTTCCCGCTGCTCTTCTCAGATAGTCCTGCTTTTCTTTCCAGAGAACCTGTTAGTAAGTGTTGGATTCTTCAGGTCTTAGGGGTGACAGACACCACGTGGCTTTCCTCCCATGTAACGGTGAGGACACACAAGTCTCCTAGCTGGTTGCTTACCCCATCTGCTTGCATTCTGCACCTGGTTGGGCGGGGTACATTGGTTACCTGGTCCTGTTGTAAATGTCCATGGGTTTGGGTGTGTCGTGCAGTCACCCTGCTTGTCTTTCATTGGGAATTCAGGCAGGTTCAAAATCCACGTCACCAGCATGGCTGCAGATTTTTCCAGAATTCTGAGATTTTAGTGCTCAAATTAGTGCTAGTTTAAAAAAGACAACTCTCTATAAAGGGGACTTGAATTAAAAATAAATGGAACCATCAATCAAGTACTTGTTTTAGTTCACTAATGTGAATGAATCCCAGTGTGGTGGGCCCCTGCGGGGTTGTACTTCGCTGGAATACACGATGGAGCTGTGAGCCGCCCAAGTAGGGCCTTGATGGCCAGGCTGAGTGCGCATGTTCGCAGAAATGGGTCCATGTACTCTGGGAGCAGCATGCAGGTGGGCCTCCTCTACCTGGGGCAAGCTGAGGTGGGATGTGAATGAGATGACAGTGGCCCTGGATTTGTAAGGCTGAGCTGAAGCCTGCAAGACTGATGAGGTGCTAGAGAAATCCTAGGCCTTGCCATAATGCATGACATGCCTAATTAAGCGGGGACCAGTAGTAAAGTGGGAGTATGTTTAGAGCAAAGACGCGAGCTGGGAAGTGAGTCGGATTTGTCTTTCAGGACGTTGCATACCAAGGATCTGTGGGTCCAGTTGGTTTTAGAATAACCCTTCCAACATGATGGAGGGTGATTGTACTGCACTGGAGGTAAGCAGTCTACTGAAAAGGCCAAATACAAATAAGCCAGTGGGGAAGGGAGCGGGAAGAGACAGTGTGGACTAGGCAAACCTTTTGAAGTTTTTGATAACTATGCTGCTCTAATTTCACAAAGCATTTGCCTCCGAGGTTCTCAGCCCTGGCTGCCCATTAGAATCACTTGGGGGCTTTAAAAAAATGCCTGCCGTCTCCCTTCCTCCAGTTGTATTTAATTGATATGGGGTGGGGGTTTGGACACGAGCAAGCATTTTGAAACTGTGCCCAGTGAATTCTTCTCTGCAGCAGACTTTTAAATGAACTGTAGCAGACACTGATTCAGCAGATTTCATGCCCTACTAAGTGCAGGAGCTGCATGGAAGCAGTGGTGTGGCCCGGTGCTAGGCTGTCACTGCAGCCAAAAACTACACTTCGATTTACCCACAAGTAAATCTTAAGAAAGTATCTTCCCACCTCTGCCTTTCCTCATGGAAAGTTCCTGATTCTTTCAGTTTCTTTAATATTATGTTGTTTCTAATATTTCAATAAAACAATTAGCAAGCAAGATGTAAAGGTACAGTATACAAGAAGATAGAGTAAAAAGATTCACCCCACCTTTTTCAAGGAGAAAAAAAGCAAAAGAATAATTCTTCTCCCCACATCCCTTGGACATTTAGGGGTTTCCCCCCCCACACTATTTGAAGTGACAAACAACCTGCAATACATAATTGTGTGCATATGTGTTTTCATTTCATTGGAGATGTATATCTTCAGGGTACATTCCTAGAAACCAGTTTGCTCCGTGGAAAGGTGAGAAACTTGGAATTTTGTTCGCTAGTGCCAAATTCCTCTGCTGAAGACACGAGCAGATGACCTGCCGTCCATCTGCAGTGATGAGCGAGCGCCCGTTCTCTGCAGCCTCCACAGCAACACGTGCTGTCATACATGAATTGATACCATTCTCCCAGTGGTTTTAGTTTGCATTTCTCTAATTGTGGGTTTGAACCTCTCCTGTAGCTTTTGTAAATTGTGTCATTGTTTGTTTGTTTGTTTGTTTGTTTTCATTGAGGTAACATTGGTTTATAATGTTACATAAGTTTCAGGGGCACAGCATTATAGCTCAGCATCTGTGTGCAGTACAGCGTGCTCAGCACCAAGGTGTGGTTTCCATTCCCCTTTCCCCCTGCTAACCACCAGTCTGTTGTCTACATCTGTGAGTTTCTTTTCCTTTTTTTAATTTTTTTATATTCCACATATGAGTGAAATCATACAGTATTTGGTCTTTCCCCATCTGAATTATTTCATTTAGCCTAGTACCCTCAGGGTCCATCCATGTTGCCACAAATGGCCAGATTTCATTCTTTTTTATGGCTGAGTTGTATTCCTCGGNGTGTTTGGGGGTGGGGGTTGAGCACCATCATGTCTTAAGGGGACTCCTTCAGTCTCATAAACGAGTCTCTGGACCCTTCCAGTGGATTCCACAGTCTCCTCTGCACAGCTTCTCTGTCTTACTCTTTTGCCCTCTCACAGTTACTTATCAGTCCCCGCTAGCCTGCACTCTTGACCTCAGCAAACCTGCCAAGTCTTTCCTTCATGTCTTTTGGTGCATTTGTTTGTCACTGTTCTGTCTTTACCACTTCATCTCCCCACTCACGCACGCATGTACATGCGCACACACGCACCTCATCCTTCAGGCTTAGCTTTAGTATTCCCACTTTAGTATTTCTTAGGGGAAGTTTCAGCTTTAGTGTTTCTTCCTCAGGGAGGCCCTCTTTGACCACTGCTAGACACAGAACCCCACTTCGCCCCTTTCTGAACTCTTCATCACACTGGTAATTGCCATGGTAACATTCTTCCCCCCCCCCACCACCATGTAAGTTGCCCAGGTAGAGGTACTCTCTCATTTGCTGCTTTTTAGCCATAGTTCCTGACACAGAGGTAATATTTGCTCAAGAAAATACTTGGAACAAATGAATAAATTAATATATGAGGAATATTTTGGAGTCAGCTCTGTATTGGTCATTTATGACTTTTTAATCTTGAGTAAGCACAATCTTTTAACCGGTGCTATATTCCTCTGTGATACTACAGCCATTTCTGAAGCGCGTAGGTCGTTGCCTGGATCCCCTAGAAAGTCCTTTTCATTTTGCTCTGATTCTGTTCCTATTTGTGAGCACTTGGTATATTTACCTTAAGTTAAACTGTAACCAATGTAACTTTTAGAAGTTCAAGTAGCAGGCCTGCTAACTAACTTATATTAAAAAGTTTTCCATTTCCCATCTTGGTTTTCATTTTTTGTTTAAATACAACAACACTCAGAGTCCTTTTCTTCCTCCTCACTCAACCAGGAGCAGTCCTTCTCCTATTGACATTATGTTGTAGCCATTGTTCTAAAAAAAAATTTAAAAATTCTACAGCTTTGCAGGCCTCTGAACAGTTTTCTGGACTCTCCGGGAAACTTCCTCAACTCTGACCACTCCCTCACCTCACCCTCGGATACAATTCGTGATGCCTCATTCTTGGTGACATGGTTGGTTGGTAGAGGAAAGGCCCAGATGTGCCTGGCTAGATGGAAGCCTGTGATGGCGCTAATACAGAGCTACGTGCCCATGTTGTTGAGCATGTCTCCAGTGCCAGTGGTGTGTAGGGCCAGAAGGAAAGACTTTTGCTCTGGGAGCTGGGGAAAATGAAAACAGTATATGCACAAGTCATCAATAAAAGCATCAACCTTTCCAGAGGCTTTCCAGACCTGAACCAATGTGTGTTTTGGAATGGTATTCATTAACCCTCCTGAGAAGCTACTGTGTCAATACAGCATGGCCAGAAAGAAGCGGTCTTCTCTCCTGGCTTTCCTGCCTTTGGGAAAATGGGAATCCGGTATCAGTCTTCTGCTTGAACCACACTTTGCCTTTGCTTTCACACCGACAGTGCAAACTATTTGATAACTAGAGGAAATGTTTTCTTTGCAGGCTGACCAAGAATACTTCCTTGTTATTGATTGTACTTAAAAGCCCTTCATGCCATGATTATTAGTCTTATACTTTTAAATTCTATTTAAGTGTCTTAGGATTTTACACTAAAGATACTTAAATATACTATTTCAGAGTACGGTCTTCGATTGGCCAGCCATATATTTGTAAAGGAAATTTCACAAGATAGTTTGGCAGCAAGAGATGGCAATATTCAAGAAGGTGACGTTGTATTGAAGGTACAGTCATATTCTTACCTTTTAATGAACTGAGCTAGAAAACGGGTTCTAGTGTGACCAGATAGCTTCTGCTCATGTTTGAAGCAATTGTGCCAAAAAGAATTAAAAATCAGTGTTTGGGGGACCTGGTAGTTTCTGCTGTCCATTTTTACAAGTCAACACTGATGCTTTTCGTTAGGCGTAGAGCCATCCTGAGAGAATTAATCGCTACAAATGTATTATATGTCATTCACTAGTAGGAGCTACTTTGTAGATAGATATGTTTCTTCTTATACAATAAGTGGTTCTGATAAGGGCTCCAGATACTATTGAAATATTTCCTTTGTTAGTTTGCTTAGGAGTAATTGAAAGTGACAGGCTTTCGTGGAGGGACTCCGGGATGCTAATTTGGGTTTTTTGACAGACCACAATGTAGTAAAGATTTTGTTTCAGGAAGGGACAAGGATTTTGATAATACTGAGCAGTGTGAAGGGAATGTTTTGGTTCTTACAGCCAAGGAGTAGTTTAGATATTCCTGTTCATATCAGACTTCAGTTAACATTCATATTTGGGTCATTTACTTTCAACTATAGTTTCTGTTTTCTATTGCAGATAAATGGTACCGTGACAGAAAATATGTCATTGACAGATGCAAAGACATTGATAGAAAGATCCAAAGGCAAGTTAAAAATGGTGGTTCAGAGAGATGAGCGGGCTACCCTGCTGAATGTCCCCGATCTTTCTGACAGCATCCACTCCGCGAATGCCTCTGAGAGAGACGGTGAGTACAGCTGATTGGAGCTTGCCTCTAAGTGATCCAGTTCTTAAAGTACTAGGGAGATTCGACATCTTGGAGTGAAAAAATTTTCTGCAAGCCAGACTCCTTCAATATCTAAGAGTTACAAATGTGTGTGTGTGTGTGTGTGTATTGATTTTTTTAAAAAAATTTTTTTTCCAGTTTTGAGAAATAATTGACATAATCACTGTATAAGTTTAAGGTGTACAGTATGATGGTTTGATTCACATATATTGTGAAATGATCGCAGTACGTTTAGTTAACTTCGGTCATGTCATGTAGATACAATAAAAAGAAAAGGAAAAAATATTTCTCCTTGTGATGAGAACCCTTAGAACCTGCTGTCTTCACAGCGTTCCTGCACGTCATACAACAGTGTTAACTGTAGTCACCATGCTGTACGTGACATCCCTAGCACTCATTTATCTCATAACTAGAAATTCGTACCTTTTCACCACCTTCCTCCACTTCTCCCTCCTCCCACCCCATCTCTGGTAACCACAAATCTGATCCTTTTCTCTGTGTGTTTGACAGGAGTTTGTTGTTTTTGTTTTTAAGAGTGCACATACAAGTGAGATCATACAGTGTTTGTTTTTTTCTGTCTGAACTTATCTCACTTAGCAGAATGCCCTGAGGTCCATCCATGTTGTCGGTATATATTTTTTTCTGTGGACAGCACACCACTATTGACGAGTTGCTGATGAAGTTAATGCTTAAATCAACCATTCTGTGTGAAATTATGTTTAGAAGCTTGTATCTATTATTAGTGGCGTACCTGATATTTTACTATTCTCATTTCATGGGGAAATAAATAGCACCCTTTTATTTAACAGACATTTCAGAAATCCAGTCCCTGGCATCAGATCATTCGGGTCCATCTCACGACAGGCCTCCCCGCCACAGCCGGTCACGGTCTCCTGACCAGCGGTCAGAGCCTTCTGACCATTCTAGACACTCACCCCAGCAGCCCAGCAGCGGCAGGTAATCACACTATTGTTTAAAATAAGATGCTGCTTGTGCCTGATACATGTTTTTAGTATTGCTTACAAATAAAACTAGAAGAAAGGTTTGGGGCTGGCTGAGTGGNTTCTTCAGATAAATTCCCAGAAGTGGGATTGTTGGATCACATGGTAGTTCTATCCCTGACTTTTGAGGACCCTCCATACTGTTTTCCATAGTGGCTGTACCAGTTTGCAAATCCACCAACAGTGCACAAGGGTTCCTTTTTCTCCAAATCTTCCCCAAGACTTGCTGCTATATTTTTGATAATAGCGATTTTAATAGGTGTGATATCCCGAGGTTTTAATTTGCATTTCTCTAATAATGTTGAACGTTTTTTCATGTGCCTGTTGGCCATCTGTATGTTTTCTTTGGAAAAAAAATGTCTATTCAGGTCCTCTGCCATTTTTTTAATTGAGCTGTTTTGTTGTTGTTGTTGTTGATGTTTTTGAGTTGTATGAGTTCTTTTTATGTTTCGGATATTAACCCCTAATCACATGTATGATTTGCAAATATCTTCCACTCAGGGTTGTCTTTTCACTTTATTGATGGTTTCCTTTGCTCTGCAAAGCTTTTTAGTTTGATGTAGTCCCATTTGTTTATGTTTGGTTTTGTTTCCATTGCTGTTGGTATCAAATCCACAAAAACATCGCTAAAACCAACATCAAAAAGCTTAGGGCCTGTGTTTTCTTCTATGTATCATATGGTTTCACGTCCTACATTCAAGTCTTTAATCCATTTTGAGTTCAGTTTTGCATATATCTAGTTTCATTCTACTGTCTGTGCCTATAGATTTGTCTTCTGTTTTATATGAATGAAATTATACTATATGTGATCTCTTATGATTGGCTTCTTTCACTTAATATGATGTTTTCAAGGTTCATCTATTTCATCACATGTATTAATCATTTCTTTTTATTGCAAATAATACTCTGTTCTAAGAATATACTACATGTTACTTATCCATCCATCAGTCAGTGGGCATGTGGGTTGTTTCTACTTTGGGGCTATTAGAAATGATGCTGCTGTGAACATGTGGGTATAAGTCTTTGTGTGGACATACGCTTCCACTTTTCTTGGGTGTATGCCTGGGAGTGGAATTGCTGGTGTTTATTCCTTTTTAAGGAGAGGTTTTTTTCTCTTTCTCTTGCCACTTCAGTAGGCTTTAGGGTGGGAGTGGAGGTCATGACGTGTACCCAGTCCATGGTGGGTGGTATGAATCAGAGGGATACTGTAGAACCCGTTATATGAGAAGACACTGCGCTGCTCTAGTGATTCTGGTGCCCAGGGAAATGTTTGATGCTCCTTTAGACTAGTCTGCATACTGGACTTTATTCCCTCTCTAGGGGGTGGCTTGGATTTCTTTGAAAGTAGGTATTTTTTCATAATGTGGAAATACTTTGAATTTTTTTCTGTACAGGGCTATCCTTAATTATTGTGGTAAAGATTTTCAATTCATTTAGAAGTATATAGTTTATAATTTTCTTTAATTAAAAGTGTTTTAAATGCTTGCTATGATTACTATATTCTTCCTATTGTATTCAGTGTTTATAAGACATTATAGTGTAGTACTTCTAAAGAGGTTTTAACATAATTGAAGGAAGTTGAAATAACATTTTTTATTTTCACAGCTATTGATATTTTATTTAAAGTGGCACTGGTGTATATGGTAATTAAGTCTGTCATCACCTGGGGCACTGCCAATCCCCTCAGGAACCATTCTGATAATCAGAAATAAACTCGGCGTTTTCAGTGTTCAGTGTTTGAAAATGTATTTTAGTTCTTAAAGAACATGCATATGTAACTGGCAGTTTTTACTATCCTGTTCCTCCCAGCATGTTCTGTTTATTGGAGCATTCCCACACCAGGATGGGTCATTCTAATGTGTAAGCACCCAATATAAGCAAGTGAGTGTGGATCGCAGATGTACTCAGATTGTCGTTTTTAACTTTTTTAGTTCATAGAGTATGGCATGAGGAACAATCATTTTTCTTAATAGTAACATTTGACTGTTGTTTTGACTTCAGGCTCCTGGATTTGGATTTGGAATTGCAATATCTGGTGGAAGAGATAATCCTCATTTCCAGAGTGGGGAAACGTCCATCGTGATTTCAGACGTGCTGAAAGGAGGACCAGCCGAAGGACAGCTGCAGTAAGCGCGTGTCTTCTGCAAGCCCTGCTCCGACCTAGGCCTCTGGCAAACTGTGCTAGTGATGTCTTTAAGTTAATATATGTTTATCCTTACCTCTGTCATAAATGCAAATATACTTATCCTAAACAGAAGATGGCTGTAAAAATAAAACTAGTGTGAAGAAAACTTGTTACTCAGTTTGGGGTAGACTGTAGCTTTCAGGAGGCTCTCACCTGAGTCTTGCCCTTTTTGTTCAGAGATTATCAAGATAAAGATGCAAAAGATACAGTAGCAGAAAAGTGAGAATATAATCTGAAGGACTGAAAGAAAATTGGAATGAGAGTNGGGTTTGTTTTTCTTTATCAATTTAGGAATTTCATATCTGAAAACCAGAGGTCTATTAAACTGAAAGGGCCAAACAGTAAATATTTTAGGCACACGAGCCATACAGTTTCTTGTCACTAGTCAGCTCTTCTTTGTAGCACAAAAGTAACCGTAGATAATATGTAATTGAATGGGCATGGTAGTGTTCCAATAAAACTTTATTTATAAAAACAGTTGGCCCACAGCTGCAGTGTGCTGACCCAGTGCATTAGAAGGTGCTAGCAAGCTTCAGTGATCTGCTTGGGAAGGTTAAGGATAGTAGAAGTCCTTTAGTAGGCAGGTTAACCTGGTCTTTGTTTTCCCATTTCCAAATCCCCTGGTATTTATGCTGACGGGCCTGGTATGCCAGTGGTGTGTGTCTTTCCTGAGTGTATGTTGTCTTTGGGGGTCACGTATACATTTGAGAGTCTGAAGGAAATTTGACCCTTATCTCCAGAAAATGCACATGTAGCATTTTACAGAAAATTTCTAAATGTTCCCAGGGCTTTCGTAGGCCACCAACTGACGTGTGGCTTTACAACAGTCCATAGGGAGCTCTTCCGGAGGCACTTAAGAAATTCAGGAGCTGGACAGTTTAGGATTAGAGATGGTGATTTGGGATTTACCTGCATCGAGGTGTCAGTTTCAGCTATAGAAGCCACTAAAGTTGCTAAGAGAAGGTCAAGAACCAGACCACAGGGAGGACCTTCCTGGAGGAAGGTGAGGAGGCAGCGGAGGAGTAAATGGAGACACAGGAGTCCCTAACCAGAAGAAGAAGCTTTTTAAAGACTGTCAGAAACCATAGAGACACAGTTGTTGCTCACTGCTGTTCTTAGGTATTTGTGAAGCCCACTTTCTCTAAATTTCACATTTTAGATTTATAAGTTACATTAACCCTGATCTTTATTTTGAGGTTGTAATGATGTTTTTAAGGGAACAATATAGTAAGTCACATGCAAAACTGGCTTATCTTATACCTGATTGTTATGTTTAACTGCTGCAGGGTAATATATTAATTCTAAAACCCTTGCTGACACAGCATGGTCGCTAACTGGAGAAGGATTGCTGCCAAGTGGTAGAATTAACACCCTTGATGATTCACAGTGAGCAGCCATAAATCTAACACGTGTCTCTCACTTAGAAACCATGCTGGTATCGAGCAATCTGGACATGGTTTTCCTTTAAAAAAGAAAGAAATAAATGTTCATTAGAAAGTTGGCCATTTGTCTGTATTGTAAGAAAATTCTTAATCTTAGAAAGTTCTTTTGGTATCTTTTTTTTAACTTAGATTTTTTTTAAACACTTGGCATCTGGAACTTAAAAGTTGAAGAGGTTTTTAAACAAAGATGAACTGTTTTCATAATCCATTGGGATATTTTACTGATCTGGGGAACCTCAGCTATTCTCCCGGGTAACACCATTGATCTGAGATCTTTCAAAAATACACACTCCTGAGCTGTCCTCAGTTCATCCGACATGGAGGCAGAAAATACTTTTCTATTTTTTTAACTTGGTGTCAGTCTCCAGATTTGGGAATTTCTGGTTAGCATATACTGAAGAAAAGATAGTAGTAAGTCCTTCAACTACAGAAGACCAAAAGTCGTCCAACTCTTCCCAGATTTTTGTGCTGAGAACTCAATTCCTAAAAGTACAATAACCTGCCTTTAGTCAAGATGTAAAATAATACCAGTCATTTAAAGGCTTCACTAACCCCCAAAGTTAATGTTAAAATCCATGTAAGTGGCATTTTAGTTTAGAGAAACAACTTGCATATTTTCTAACAGTAAAATCCTAGTATTAAAAAAACACCATGGGGCCTTTTGAGCTCCTCCTTTTGCTCCGCCCGCTCCAAACTCTGTGGAGTGCACTTTCTCTTCTAATAATGGCCCTTGAGCTATTATTGCCTTCTGCTCGGGCCCGCTTCTGTTTCTTTGACGTGTACTTTTTCTTCTAATAAACTGCTCTTTCACTGCTTTAAAAAACAAACAAACAAATAAAGAACACCATGGGACCTTCACATATTCTTTTACTTCTGTTACATAGTTTTGTTTGTACAAATGACCTTGTTTTATAAACGTTATTTTAATTCTGTTTTTTAAAGAAGTGATACAAAAATGACTTGGTCTCTGGAGGCCTGGCTTGTTCTCTTCCTAGATTTCTGTGTATGTTTGTGTCTTTTTAGGATATGCAGTTACCTGCTGAGAATAATGTCTTCATTTTGTCAGAGACAATAGAATGTAGCGGTTCCTTTGGGCTTCAGAGCCAGACTTCTGGGTTTGAATCCCAGCCTGCCGCTGGTTACTTGCATGACCTTGAAACCTCTTTGTGCTTTCGTTTTCCTGTTTGCCATAATGTAGGCCTGGTCCTACGTTACAAAGTTGTGAGAATTATAATACCTGACACAAATTTTAACTGCTGTTAGGAGG
>NW_017731385.1:6199952-6218882 GCF_001890085.2 Hipposideros armiger
TGATTTATAGTTCATCATATATATTCTTAATATAAAATTCTTATGATATATGTTGTTAGGTCAATATATGTAATCTTAGTATTGAACTCTTATTACATATGTTGAGTCAAGCTATATGAAATGGCTAATATTAAGCTGTTTGAGCTAAAAACCCCATTTCATTTGGTTCAACCTAATACATACATTTTTTCCAATTATCTGTATGCCTTCTGTTTTCATGCACTCACTTTTGTTGATATATTATGGCTTTTATGCATTGAGTCTTTTAAAGTTCTTTATTTTCAGTGATACGAATTTTTAAAAAATATTTTGTGCAGGACTTATTCCATCTGAAGTGAATTTGTATTTTTGTCATTAATATGCATATAGATCTAATGTCTCTAAATTTGTGGAAAATTGTCCTAATACTATTTATTAAAAACTGTATGTTCTTTTCCAACAATTTTTGGACTGCCACCCTTCATAGCTTTGCTACTGTGGATGTATTTCCCCATTTTCTGTTTTGTTACATAGATCTATTTTTCTGTCTCTGTGGCAGTACAACCCTGGTTTTAATGACTACTTTTTTAGAATATTTTATAGCTGTTAGAGCAAGCCCCTTGTCTTCGTTTTTTAGACCTGTTCTCTTACAAATGATTTTCACAGTCATCTTCATGTTCATCATTTTGTACTTGACGAATGTTTAGTGTCCGGAGCAGAGAGGAAGAAAGAGCTTCTAAACCCGGGGCCGTCGCAACTCCTGCAAAGCATGCCGATGACCACCCACCTAAACCCGTGGAGGAAGTGACCATTGAAAGAAATGAGAAGCAAGCACCCACTCTTCCAGGTGAGCCCCGAAATCCTGAGTCCAGGAAACGTTCCCTGGCCAACTGCAGTTATTGTCAGAACTTAACCGAGACTTAAGTTGCTGTTGCGACTCCTCTACCTGTTTGTGAATTTTTCTCTATTCGACTTCCAGCACATTCCTGTGGGTGGAGGGTTGGCATGGATCCGTAGGCAGTCATGGATTTTTTAAAAACATTTCATAGATAGAAATTATTCATCGCTAAAGCTACTCGACAGTGAGTAAGGTTCCCCAGCACTGCTCATGACAGAAACAGACTGGCTTAAGAACAAAATGTTTTATTATAAGTTATTGAAAGTGTTCTCGTAAACACTTTGTAAAGTGTACCTTGTAGAGCTGGGTGTGGAATCAGACGGAGGAGTCCGCAGGGTTTCGAGATCGGCTGCTTGAACGGCCTGGAGATTTGGGTTCTAATGTCCCTCAGTTTGTGTTCTCGAATCTTCGTTTTGTGCTGCTTGTTTAGTGCCAGGAATGTGGATATTTAAAAATAGATTTTACCACAGTGAAGAAAGAAGGCTGTTTTGACAGTGTTAACCGAGAAATGTAGAGTCTCTTACGTTCTCCTTCTGTTATTCTTCCTTCGAGAAGAGATTTTTAAGAACAAAACAGCTGATTCTGTGGAAAGCATCAGTGATCGTGAAGCACACATACTTCTTATAAAGACATTCGAATTTATAACTCTCAGCTATATTCTAATAATGTATAAATATTCCTTATCAGGTTCTCTGAACTTAACATTTTTACTGATGAATTTTATTTCTATTTTGCAGACATTTGTTTGTTTGCTTATCTTACTGGTTATTTACGTTACTATTCCATTTTTTAAATAAGTTTAAATTTTCTTTCTTTTAGAACCAAAGCCTGTGTATGCTCAAGTCGGACAGCCAGATGTGGACTTACCTGTCAGTCCATCTGATGGTGTCCTGCCTAATTCAACTCACGAAGATGGGATTCTTCGGTAATGTGACTTTAAACTTGGGGTGCATTCTCTAGCCATTATTAAGCATTATTCAAAGTAAGAAGTCAGTTGCAAACTGTATTGCATGTAGTTTTTAAAATAGTGTATACCACTTAATGCTATGATTAGGGTTCGTTTTTTAATTATATGATAGAAGCAGAGATTAGAGAACAATAGGAACTTTTTGGATGTTTACAGCTTTCTCACCATTGTCCCCTATCTAGTTTTTTAGGTCACAAATTAAAAAAATTGTTTTCTATTTAGACATCAGAGTTTTCACAAGCTTTCTAATGCCCTAGCTGGTTTTTATTTTTTATTTAATTCAGTGTTTCTCTAGTTCAAAATTATTGACATTTTGGCCGGATCATGGTTTTTGTGGTTGACTGACCTTCACAATGGGGCCTGGTTAGTAGCACCCCTGGCCACTGGCTGCCACCAGCAACCCCCAGTTGTGACAACCAAACATTTCCTAGGGGACACACCACTCCTGCTTGAGAATCTGTTCTAGATTAGTTAGCAACTCTGAAGTTTTTGGTGTCCCACACCTTTTTTTACTTGATATTTCGTAGTTGATGGGATTGAGATGTAAGTATTATAACCAGGTTTCAAACCATCTTGATTATCATATTTGCTTTCTCTGTCTTCTGGTAAAAGGGACATGATGTGCATAATTGAAAACTTCCACATTTCTTAACGTGGATTAAATCTAGACCCCCCTGCTCTCATCTATTTTCTGCTAAAGAAAATTGGATTGTTACTGTAAGACCCACCCAGGTAGTGAGAAATTGTTCCTGAAAGAGATGGGTATCACACAAGTTTAAAACTGTATAGTTTTTAAATATTAGGTAATGGATTATTCAAAATTTTAAAAATTATGAAGAGATAATCCCCTTCTTTTTCCTTTCTAAGGATTACTTGAAAGCCTTTATAAGTCTTGAAGGTTTGAGAAAACGTGAATGATTAGATTCCAGCAACCTGTTTCCGGGGAAGCCCTGAAGAACAGACACCAAAGAGGATGGAGGAAGGGGCAGTAGTGGGGTGGGCCAGGGGGGTTCGTTACTGCTTCAGGAGCAGTGAGGGGCAGAGGCAGAGGTGAGAGGGAGTCTGCTTTTTGCTGTGGGGCCGAGTGGAAAATGTCAGGTGCATGGCACCGAGATTGGGCCTACCACTGTGTTCGATCACTGGTTTCTAAACGCCAGATTCTGCTAAAGGATGCAGACTGTAGCCACTGTTTTTACTTTTTGAGGCACATAGATTGGTCAGTGTTAGAAGAGGACTTCCAGGGACTTGCAATCTTCAGGCCTTCGAGGAAATGTTTAAAGAGCTTTGTACCGTTGGTTGGCGAGGAGTCTGTGCTTAGCTCTTGACTCAGCCTGAAAAGTAGGATGACATCACAACCAAGGGACTTACACCCTTCATGATAAAACCATAAATAGTTTCAGGGAGGGACCAAGGGTGCCACCAACCCTGGCTGTGAGTGACCTCATGTCTAGCTAATGTTATCCCAGACAAGGAAGCCGGATCAGGTGTGAATCCCTTATAAGTTCTAAAGCTAGGGTAGTCTTTAGTTGGTTTAAAAGAACTAGACATCTGTTTTCTCAACACTGTATTCATTTATTTGATTGGTGTTTTTTAGTTATATTCTATTAGTTTCTAATAATTGGCTCATTGTTACTTAGTGAATTAAGGGGAAAAGGAGTCTTTTTGTACTTAATGTCAAAATAGGTAAAATAATTGTGTGTCCTCTTGACTGAGGAATGTGGGATAGTTATGGAAACCTAAGGATAATTTGTAGTTATATATGTAATTTGTAATTAATTACCCTAAAAGGAATTTGTAATTACCGTCTGCTTTTGCCCAGCTGTTCTTCTAAGGCATCCATCTCTCCGTGTTGGTTTCAGGAGTGGCACAGGGTTTTGACACTGCACGGATTTTAGAGGGCTGTGCATGCATCACTTCCTTCCCCTTATCTCGGTAGTGAGAGAGGGGGAGGCTGAACATGGGGCTAGTCCAGACATGCTGAGTGATGCTGTGATGTTTATTTCAAATTCACAGTGGCTGCAGAGGAAGTGATCGCTAGGAGCTCCTCAGAGAGCCCACCACCCGCCCAGTGTCAAAGCCACTGTCCATTGGGTGTAGAGATCACACAGCTTAGAGCCTGATTCTGGCTCCGTGGTGTCAGGGAAACCTGTCAGTTTGTGCCTCCTTTTCTGCCTATAATTTATAAAGCAGTACTTCTCAGTTACTCAGTAGAAATGATAAGGTATGAAGTGGGATAGAAAAAGAAACGGAAAAATTTTTTTTTTTAAGCCATTAGGAATGTACCATGTATTTCCAACTCAGAGTTGGGAAAGCATTGTAATTTTATAAATTAGTATGTAAAGCAGTACTTGCATGTTATATTTGGATATTTTAAAACTTATTTTGTTACTCAGAAAATAAAAGAAAATGTTATGAAATCTGATGTGGAATGCTAACACTCAATGAAACTTTATTCAGTAAATTAGCGGTGTGGGGGACATTTCAGAGGTGATGGTCCTTTGTTTCATTGTGAATATGCTTTTCATTGTAGCAATTTGCAATAACTTTTCAAGCCTCTCTTAACTGATTCAAATGAGATATTTGTTTTAACAGGCCCAGCATGAAATTGGTAAAATTTAGAAAAGGCGATAGTGTTGGTTTGCGGCTGGCTGGTGGAAATGATGTCGGAATATTTGTAGCTGGCGTTCTGGAAGATAGCCCTGCAGCCAAAGAAGGCTTAGAAGAGGGTGATCAAATTCTCAGGGTATGTCAGCATATCAACTTCTGCGGGTTTGAAGCACTTGGGTCTCTAGAAAAAGACATCAAACAGAGCACACCTACTGTGGTAATTAGAGTGGAGCCTGTGTGACAGTCTCATTAAACATTCACACTCAGAACCCAGCAGATAGGTCTCTGTGGTGCCGGACCTGGATTGGCCCCTGTTCACCAGTGCGTGCGTGTCACTGCACAGTGTGACGCTTTGGTTTCATTTTAATCACTGGTGTTCATAGAACCTACCCAGAAAAATCAATCTGAGATTCTTATCACCTGCACCAGCTCATCTTTGTAAGTTCAGCTACACCCTCAGGCTGGCAGGACTGCCGTGAGCCACGACTTGCCAGTAGGCCAAGGTCAAGTGCTGCTGTCCCAGGGGACTGGTTCTGCAGCAGTCCGCATGGTGCCCTGGGCCCTCCTTTGTCCCCAGTCATGGCTCAGGCTCAGGCTCAGGAGATGGGGCTCACATCAGGCGGATGGGTACGCTGCCTGGCTGCGAGGCCCATACTCCGCAAGAGTCAGGGCCTTGGTGTAGATGTGCTCTGCTACTGGGCCTTCTGTCTTTGGTGGTTTTTTTCTCTTTCGTTTCCAAGCAGTGTTGCAAGTAACATAGTGACAGTTTTAGCCATCTCTTCTCTTTTTAAAATATCCAAAACTCCTGGCAGGCAAGCCATCTTTATCAGAGGATCAAATCTCTTTAGTGAGTTTCCTCATTGTCCCTACCTCTCCACCTCAGGCTGTTACTGTCACCTCCGTTCTGGTGTCACCGTGTGTCAGGCTCTCATGCCTGTGTCCTGGTCTCCAGTTCCTGCTACTGCAGAATCATGCTGCTTTGTTCACGTTTGTCCCTGTCCCTTTCCTGGCTCCTCTTCCCCTCCATTGCCTCCTTTCTGTCCTTTGGCTGTTGAACTTAGGGAAGGGATTGTTGGGTCCCTTCCTGCTTCCTTTTCAGTCTGTGCTGTCATAAAGTTTTACAATCTGGCTTCCACTGTAATCACTACTGAATCTGGACTGTCACAGGCCACCCTTAACCCAGTGTCATGTTCAGCCCTCATTTTCCTGAACTTCTGAGCAGCGTTTGGAAGGCCAGAAATAATACTTCCTGAAGTGCTTTCCCGTGCATTCTACAACACTGCCACCTGGTACTCGTCTGATCTTGCCAGTTCTTTTCCAGCCTTCTTTGATGATCCTCCTAAAGCTTGGGGGATGTCAGCAGCCCCCTGATTCTCTCTTGCTGCTCAGTCTCGATTCCTCCTGATTACATTGACACTATCCTCAGACACACCGTGTAGAACAGTGTCCGCTGTGCTGAGGAAGGTAAACAGACCTCTCCTCTTACCTTGTACCCTGTGTGCCATAATCGGCTCACACATCATTGAAAAACATTTCTGAATGGTTTGTGTGGCTTTGTGTCATAAAAGTTGTGCCTGTTGACTTTATACTTTTTATATCGTGTGGGAGATTTCCAAAAGATGCAAAGAAAATGTGCCTGCAGTGCTGCATAGTCACTCATGACGGTTTGGTCCTTAGGAGCTTCTGCTGTAAGTGGGCACGGATGGGCAGGTCCTGAGCCCACATCGTGCAGATACTCCTACAGGCACACCGCAGTGCCCACGCCGCTGCTTCCCCTCTCGGGCCTTCTGGCTCCTTTCTCAGAGAGCAGTAAGAAGGAGGGCCCTCTGGCATATTCACAGAACTTGCCATGTCATATTTTAGAGCCAGAGCCTTTACAAGTATTGTAAGTTGTCTTTTTAGGGCTAAATCGGTTAGTTCTTGCAAGGGATGCTCTTTCATGTCAGGGTGCATGTGACTGCTCTTTAAATGAATTTACACCTTCACTCCCTTCATGGACTCGGTTTCTACTTGTTTTAAATGAGAGTATATTTCTCCCTCCAAAGTAAAATAAAGTTGTTCCCTATTAAAGATGTGATGTGTTTAAATTGGGTAAACTCTGAGAACGTGGGTTTCCTGTGTAGATAAATATTTGTATAATCTTTAAATGTGGCCATGGGTAATTTGTGAAATGTGTTTAACAGGTAAACAATGTAGACTTCACAAATATCATAAGAGAAGAAGCTGTCCTTTTCCTGCTAGACCTCCCCAAAGGCGAAGAGGTGACCATATTGGCCCAGAAGAAGAAGGATGGTGAGATACTGTTAGAAAATGTAGAAAATGAACCTTTAGAAATTTGAGGGCTTACATAGTGATTTTCAATCAAATTTGTTAAGTAAATCATTCAAAATTGAGTGATAAGTGAATTTGTTAATCTCGGAGTTTATGTTAAGTCATGTAGGTGCTCCCTGGCACAGCACAGTCTTGGGACCAAGCAAGCATCATGGCATTCTAATTTAAGGACAAGGCCATCCAAGCCTGTGCAAGGCATAGAAGAATCCTGTTCGTTTATTAGCCGTCAGAACCACATAGAAGTATAGATGGGTAGCTTCCGAATTTTGTACTGGTGTTTTCTAGGCAGCACTCTCTGAACTTGTTAGCATTAACTCAAGAGCAGTGGTTTTCAACCTGTGGGGCATGACCCCTTTGGGGGTCGAATGACCCTTTCACAGGGGTCGCCTAAGACCATCAGAAAACAAAAAGATATTTACATTACGATTCATAACAGTAGCAAAATGACAGTTATAGAGTAGCAGCGAAAATAATTTTATGGTTGGGGGTCACCACAACATGAGGAACTGTATTAATGAGTCACAACATTAGGAAGGTTGAGAACCGCTGCTCAAGAGAATGCCTGAGCTGCTCTGTGGTTAAGCAGTTACACTTTTCATTCAGAACAGGGTTTGTCCGCTCGGCACTGGTGACATTTTAGGCCCAATAATTCTTTGTTGTAGGAGCTGTCCTGTGCATTGTGGGATGTTTAGAAGCATCCCTGACATCTTCTCACTAGATGCCAGTAACACACATCCTTCTCCCAACACACATTTGCAACAATCAGAAATGTCTCAGGGATTGCCAGATAGCCCCTGGGCGAGCACCATTGCCCTCATTTGAGAACAACTCATTTTGAAAATGGAAAATCTGTAATGTTTGCAGGGAACTAAGTTTGGTGATTTAAATAGAAAGTACGTGCGTGGCTTTGGATAAGTTGCTCGATCTGTTTCTGCACCGATTTCCTCATCTGCAAAACGAAGGTGCTAAGAGTCCCTGTTTTATGGGGTAACGTGAGACGTGGTGACATACATGAGACAGAATACTTAATCCAGTACCTGACACATAATAAGGCTACTGTTTTTGTTGCTGCTAATATTACCACCAGCATCTTCACATATGTATTCTCTTCAGGTGAATTTCTTACCCAGCTATTGATAACATTTTTGTCTTGATTCTTTGTAGTTTACCGTCGCATCGTAGAATCAGATGTGGGCGATTCTTTCTATATTAGAACCCATTTTGAATATGAAAAGGAATCTCCGTATGGACTTAGTTTTAACAAAGGAGAGGTGTTCCGTGTCGTGGATACCTTGTACAATGGAAAACTGGGCTCTTGGCTTGCTATTCGAATTGGCAAAAATCATAAGGAGGTAGAGCGAGGCATCATCCCTAATAAGAACAGGTATGTGTGTTTGGCTGCTTCTCATAGAACATGTTAAGTAAACAATGACAGAAGATTTCAATCCCACTGGGGTATTTTGGTAACCGTAGAGAATTCGTTTCCATTGCATTTAGTATCTATAATGGACTTTCCTGTGCAATCGCCTTTATTTCACTTCAACCATTAAGATTTAAACTGCATGTGACATTCTTTCCAGATTTTTGACATTAGTTTCATTGCGGGTCTTTTTCCATTGTGTTTTTGAAATGCCCTTATTTTCTTCTTATCTTCTCTTGCCCAGAGCTGAGCAGTTAGCCAGTGTACAGTATACACTTCCAAAAACAGCAGGTGGAGACCGAGCCGACTTCTGGAGGTTCCGAGGGCTTCGCAGCTCGAAGAGAAACCTTCGGAAAAGCAGAGAAGATTTGTCTGCCCAGCCAGTTCAAACAAAGTTCCCAGCATACGAAAGAGTCGTCCTTCGAGAAGGTAGTTCATTTTCCACAAACTCACCTAATACCCGTTATTGTCAGTGTGACTAAGAAAGAAAAGCTACAAGCTGCACAACTTTGTATTTGCATTTCTCCCCAGCTGGATTTCTGAGGCCTGTCACTATCTTCGGACCGATAGCTGATGTTGCCAGAGAAAAGCTGGCAAGAGAAGAACCAGAAATCTATCAGATTGCAAGTAAGTAGCCTCAGTACTGAGTGCACAGGAGGTTGGAGGTGTTTCTTTACCAGTTACTCTAAGGACGGGTCTGACCTGTTCACCTAGTGGAAGTGAAAGTTGGCCGTTTACCTGTTGATTTAATTTGGAGGGAAACCTGAGTGAGTGTGTTCTTGTTCCAACTGCCTTCAATAATAAGAACCGCCGTTTATGAAGCTCTGGGCTTTACAAGCAAACTGCTCGGCAGTCGGTCTCATTTCGGCCTCCCACAATGGCCACGAGGCAAATGTCCACACTGAGGTCCAGCACCCACAACCTGAGGGCATCTCTGGGCAGCACCACCCCAGCCTCTTCACGCTGAACTTCCGGTGACAGATGCCCAGCCAGCTAGTCACAGAATGCGGCCTTGAACCCAGCGCTGTGTGGCTACAATCCAAGGCTTTCAGTCATTCGGCTGACAGAAATACTCAAGCACATAAAAGGGGTAATAAAAGCATGATTCATGCTGTCAGTCATTATTGCAGACAGGTATAGTAAATTAGTATAAGAACAAATACTGAGGAGGTAGTGCTGTAAATGCTCGCTAGCTTTGCTTACAGGTCCTTTCCTTGTTTTGTTGCGTTTGTCTATTATGGTAGTTTACATACAGACTTAGTTACGACCAATTTGGCTTGTGTAAATTATGTGTAGAACCTTATATGTAAGTTATATTACAGAAGTTATGTGTAAAAACCTAAACTGGCTTTTTTCTAATTATAAAAATATCCTCTGTTTGGAAAAGTTAAAAAATGTCATCATCACCCAAAATTTTACCGTTCTGTATTTTCTTCCAACCTTCCTACCTTCCTAGACATACTTCAGCAAAGTTTTATTTATACTCTTTAGAAAAGTTTGTACCTCAGCAGAAGTTTTCTTTCTAAAGAGATAATGCCATGTTTAATTTGATTATTCTATAATCCATTTGTGGTTTGATTAGCTCTGTTGTTTATATAGTTTGTTTCAAATTTATATTTTATTATTACAAAGGATGCAGGAATCTCTATATTTGGTTTGCTTGTTTATACTTTGCCTTGTTTCCCAAAGGATTGAACTCCTCAAGAGTAGAGCTTTTCCCATATTTATGATGATTTTTTAAGAAAATTCCCAAAGACAGGAAGGAAAGAGCCATAGGACATGCCCATGTTCTGGCTATTGCGGTGTGTAGTTATGGCTGCTCTCCAGAGAGTCATGCCTTTCTTGTTCTCACGGGCACTGTATGAGACCCTCGTGAATATTTTTAAACTATGTAAGTGCTAACTTAAAGAATCAGAACATCACCTTATTGTTAAATTGCTTTTCATTTAGTTGCTGGTGAAGTTGAATGAGGGTATTTATTTTCCAACACGCAAAAGATTTGCAGACAAATGACAGTAAAATTTGAGCAAGTTAGAAAATAATGATTTCTGATTCCCCATCAGTTTGTTCGTGTTTTCAGAAGAGCTCCTTTGGTCATTGTCTGTAGACAGCATTTTGCCTGAAGTTGGTGGCGACCGCACCCATAACCAAACTTAGGGTTTTTAAATTTAGGAAACACAAGTGTGGAGATCGACAGGGCTCTATCTTAAGGAGCAGTGGATGGGTTAATTGGGCTTACTCTACAGCCAGACTCTCAGAAAAGGGGTTCACATAGCTCAGCTGTATACATAAAATAGATCACTTAATAATATGCGTTCTCTTCGAATCTGATGGCAGTCTTTTGAGTTTAGGAACGAGTAGCACTTTCTCCATCCCAAACTCGCCAACAGTCTCTCCTCAGTTCCCCTGTGTCCACCAGATCTGAAACTCCACCCTCCTTGCCCTAGACCTTTGCCTCACTGTGGTCTCACTGTCTCCATCATTCACCTTGACCCTCAGTAGGACCCGGCCTTCCAGATCTCTGCCTTTATGGGATCTGAAGCACCAGAGCTCTTCCCTTCCTCTCCAGCTTTCCTTGTGACCAGTCACCAGCCTTGCTGTGCCTCTCTAATGAAGAGCTTCATGTCAGCCAGACCTATGAGGGTCTTGGTTAGACATCTGCCCAAGTTGAATTTGGCATGTTGTCTACGGAGGTTGCCATTGTGAACCCCAGGCTGACTCACGGTTACAGATGAGCGCCCTTCTCTGCTTCCTGCTCCCTGTACTGATTTGGAAGGTCTCTAACCCAGCACTGCCCAGCCAGCCCCCAGTGTTGCTGGTGGACCAGCCCAAGCGTTGCTCTCCTCAGCCCTCCGTGGCTGGGTGGATTCTGGCCAAGAGAGGCCTTCTCACGTTTTCTTAGTGTGCCACACCAATGATACCATTTTCTCATATGTCACAGTGTCAGAAAGGGTTGGAAGTGCCACACCAAGCCATATTGGAGCCTTAGGCAAAAGAAAAAACTGCACATCCCTATAGACATGTTTTTGTGTTTTAATGGCTGATTTTTTCTAGAACATTAAAGTAGTCAGAAAATTTTTGAAAAATAGGCATATTAAAACATTATTTTAAGTTTAAATATTTTATTTATATCAAACTCGGAGTTTAAAATTTTACTTTCCTGGCTTTAATGAAAGCAAGCTCATCAATATTATTTTTTAAATCTACTTTTTAAATATCTCATTTTCAATTGAGAGAATTGCTATCTTTGACAGTTTCTCTTGACCAAGTGACAATCTTAAATAATTTTTACTTAAGTTCCACTTCCTGGTTCTATGTAAAATTTTTGGTGTGTTTTTCATGATGGAGTATTAATTTTGATTTTTTGAACATGTTGTATCCACATTTTACATGACTGCTGAGGTTTGAGCCAGGGACACCCATGAAATTTTGCTCCTGAGGCAAATGCCTCGCTTGCCTTCTCCTCATCCAGGTGTTGTTGATGTCACCCAGAGGTTCTCAGCCAGGGGCGGTTCTGCCCATAAAGGATACTTGGCCATGTCTGGGTTTGTGACAAGGGGGACAAAGGGGGACTGGGCTGATACTGCCATCTAGAGGGTGGAGGCCAGCCCCCCAACTAAGTGTCACAGCCCACACGACAATAGTACCCAGTAGTTGAGACTCTGATCTAACCACTGCAAATGTGATGTTTTGTTTTTGTCCTGACTTCATGAATAGAAAGTGAGCCGCGAGATGCTGGGACAGACCAGCGGAGCTCTGGCATTATTCGCCTGCACACAATAAAGCAAATAATAGATCAAGTAAGTTCCTAAAAGTTGACCTGTTTCATATGAGCTGTAAGTGCTGTGTTTTGAGTGGGATGGGGTTTAGTTAATGGGAAAGTAGAAAGGAGTTTTTCTAAAATAATTAGTGGTATATCATAAGAAAATGAAGCCGTAACTCAAGGGTGTTGTAATAGTCACTCGCATGAAAAGATGACCTTTGATGACCCCAAAAAGACACACAGTATTCAGCTATGTTAACAGACTGTCTGCATGGCATCGGTGCAATTCAGGTTACACTTTGATATTAATACTTCTGTGATGGGGAGCGTGGTGTCACTCTGGCTTCACATCAGGAATGTGAAATTGCTGTGCCTATCATCAGTCTGACTGAACCTAGATGATAATGTCAGCCTGCAGGTATTGGGGCTATCTCAAAAGTGAGCTGCTTAAAAGGTTTTGTTTTGTTTTTCAAGTTGTGCTAGAAATTGTATTGAATTAACTTCTGATTACACATTTCCTCACATGTGCTCCTGAGACATTTTGGAGCACAATTAAAGGTCTGTTACCATTGGGATATAGCCTAGGCTGTGACCTTTTCTGAAAGTGATGATTCTTAACTGTGTCTCACGTTCTTCTTTCTTTTTTTCTCTGCATCTCCAGGATAAACATGCTTTATTAGATGTGACACCAAATGCGGTTGACCGCCTGAATTACGCCCAGTGGTACCCAATTGTAGTGTTCCTTAACCCGGACTCTAAGCAAGGTGTGAAAACAATGAGAATGAGGCTGTGTCCAGAGTCTCGGAAAAGTGCCAGGAAATTATACGAGCGGTCTCACAAACTGCGGAAAAATAATCACCATCTTTTTACAAGTGAGTATTTTAAGGGCCTTCTTTCAGCTTAAAGTGTCGGGCAACAGTATGTAGGCAGAAATGTTGTGTAGTTCAGACACCAAAACTTACATAACCTTTGCGTGGAGAGCTTCCTGCTGTATTAACCAGTGCCATTCGATTGAAAGAAAATGTACAGGCCAAAATAGAATTTCAAAGGTTTGTGTCTTCAAACACCATCTTTCAGATAACTCGGTAGTGACGATTGAGCTCTAAGCAGGTTTGAACAAATTCTGACTTTTGGCAATGTTTATAAAATGATGTTGTTAATTTATTTTCAGCTACAATTAACTTAAATTCAATGAACGACGGTTGGTATGGTGCATTGAAAGAAGCAATTCAACAGCAACAGAACCAGTTGGTCTGGGTTTCTGAGGGAAAGGTAAGACCTCTCCTGTTATTTTTTTAACCTGTTTACTAAATTATATAACTAATCAGAGGTGCCTTTGAGTTACTTTGTTTTCTAATTAGAGTAATTGGGGGAGTTAGCTTTTAGGACTTTGTAATTGTATGTAGTGGTTGTGAAAGGGTTTTTTGATACAGATTCAGAAAATTTCCCAACTGTTGAATTCATGGTGTTCTTTCCAGAGAATTTTTAAATTAGAAGTAAAAAAGCAGGGTTGCGTTCTGACTCTGCTTCTGACTGACGCCTGACTTGGACCCTGGCTTCAATTTCCTCTTCTGAAAATCAGGGGAGTTGGGTGGGTGATACGAGTGTTTCCCCAAATGCTGTGTTCAGCACAGGAGATTCCCGACTTGCTGTGAGAAAACAAGGCCCTCTAAAGGCAGGGCGTGGGTGGGAAATGCTGCTAACAGAGGCCCCCTTGAGGAGAGCAGTGTCCACCAGCGTGTTAATGGCTCTGAGAAGTCTTGCGTAAAAAACATACTTGACTGAGATGCTTAATTAAGCACTTGCCCAAATTCTTACCGAGGGAATTTTTGTTTTCACTCAGCACCTGTTAATGTTCTTACAATATACCAGGAAATGTTGGATGAAGCAATACGTCCATTTTGGTTTTGAATTTTCTTTTTATTATTATTGGGCTTTGAATTTTTATTTTATATGCAGCCACATGCCAGCTTTGAAATACCTACTATCTGTTTAGTCTTTCCAGTTCTAGATCACACTGTGCTGGGAAAGGTCCATTCATTTTGTGGAGAGAGGTAATAGTTTTCTCACAGCATACAGTGAAGAACCCTTTGTCTTTAATGTCTTTCTCCTTCAGGTCAGGGCAGTGTTAATACGTTTTGGTAGCCAGGAAAGACTGAGGAAGGCTCTGTTGTTTTATTTTGTTCGTTACCTTTCCCGTTGGCCTGGTCTGGTTGTGTCGTTCCCTGCATGGCCCTGCTTTCCTCTTCCTGGCTGCAGATGCCCTGCATGCATGCTGCATGCTAACCACCCTCCCTGTACCCCGAAAACACGCAGCCTCTGAAGAAGAGAGGCCCAAACGCTTACCTATAGCGTCAGTGTCTGCTCTTGCCACCTGTAGTAATGCATCAGAACCAGGGGTGTTCTCATCAGCACCCCTCTGGGAGCTGGACCACTGTGAGATCCCCAGACCACCTTGCATAACTGACGTAACAGCTGGGACATATGAGCAATCAGTCAGGGTGGGAAAACCCACTACACCACTCGACAGCGACATGCTGTAGTTTTTACTCTTGGGCCTTTGATGAGAAAGACCGCTGCCCTCTGCATACTAAGGGCCTGTGACTTCACAGGCCTGTTAGCACCTTTTTAAGTCCAACGGGAATGGCCTGCTGGCGATTCTTGAAGTGAAACTAGTTCATACATGCACAATGTATACTGTCTGCTGATCTGAGAGGGTTTTTTTAAATCCACAAATCTTAATTTTCTGTAATTTCTCTTTGTGATATTATCACGGTTTCCTTTCTTTGCTTGGATTTAAAAATAAAGGCCTAACTCCCCCCAACTTTTGAAGTAGGAAAGTAGGTCATTTATAATTAGGATAGACTGATGCATTTTGTAGATCAGAGGAAGTAGTTATAATTTAAATCAGGCCTGACTTATCCCACCTCCTTCCACTCACATCTATTTACCTGACTAGATGAGTTCTTAAAGCAAAACCACTTCATTTCACATTGACTTTCCTGCACTAACTACTTTGATCTAATTGCTTCAATGCGTTCCTTTTTACAAGATCTGATACAGTCTTGTATGTTCCCTACTAAACCAAGAAAAGTCATCCTGAGGCTCTCTTAACATGTAGGCATGTGTCATTTCCTGGTTCCAAGCAACCCTTGGTTCTTGCTCGCTTCTGCGTCACACACCATGACCAAAGCAAGGCGGATTGGTGAGTTCCAGGTTATTCTTCCCCATGGCCTTAAACATATTCCTGGCTGGCTGCTGGGTTCTAGTCTTCCAGAACCCTGGCCAGATAAAGAGCAGAGCAGACAGCGAGATGTCTCTTCTTCAACAGCCTCTACGGAACTTAGGAGCCATTGAGCTTTTAGTGGTGAGACTGTGTGCCATGGAGCAGAGCCCTGGGATTCTCTGTGTCCTGGGCCTAGCAGGCGCTCTGCTGGAAACCAGAGCCTGAAACTCTCATCTCCCGTACCCAGTGCTCAGGGTCAGGCCCATACGGAGCCAGGCATGGGCCTCCGTGGGAAGCTCCACTCAGGCAGCTCGAGCCTCCTGTTTTGTCCCTCAGTGGAGGCTGGGGCAGAAGAACCATTGTCTGGGTTCTGACACCAGACCCTTCAGCTCTCGGGCTGACCACCCATGGTGTCCTGTCACCATCTTCAGGGACTGGCCTGCTGAATGCACGAACTAGTGTCACGTTAGTATCCAGCGACAGCCTGTTTCCGCAACTCTTTAGTTCCCTTTTCCTCAAATACTTCTCATTTCTTTCCGGCCTACTCAGAAGGTAACATAGACCATTAAACACTAACTCAGCTCTGAATTACTTTAAAGGAGAAGCAGAACTGCATTGCTCCCTCACCATCCATTGGCTACATCTGTGAAAACATAATAAAGAAAAAAAGTCTTAATAAGGCAACCAGCACTTAGGCGATACTTTCCCATTGGGTTTTATAAATGCCTTAGGGCCAAATACTAACTTTTTAGAAAAGTTATTTCGTTATGTAGACTATATAAGCTATTACTCAACTTGAACTGTGGCCTTTGCTTTCATAGTTACTCTCGTGCGTTGTTCTGTCGGTCTGTCCTTGTTTCTGTGAGCTTACTCTCATAGCCTTCTCCTTCTTCACCTTGCTCTGGGCTGACAAATGAGTGACTGGCTAGCTCTATAAACCCGGGTGGTGCCAGGGTTCCTTCACTGTCTTCCGGGGCTGGGCCCTGAGCCCAGCTTCGTCCTGACTGGCCAGCCAGCTTTCCGTTCTTCCAAGCCCTTCGGCCCTCAGAGGATGCTCTGTGTGTGGTGTGTGCGTGTGTGCTGTCCAGCCTTCCGGACCTTTCCTCACCGGAAGTTTCAAGACATAGAGGGGATTTCTTCTCAGAAAAATATCCTTTTCAACCTCCCTTTAAAAATAAAGGCCATCTCTTAAAGAACTACTGAATAAATTTTTTAATTTACTTTTATTTGACCCAGGCGGACGGTGCTACAAGTGATGACCTTGATTTGCATGATGATCGTCTGTCCTACCTGTCAGCCCCAGGTAGTGAATACTCAATGTATAGCACGGACAGTAGACACACTTCTGACTATGAAGACACAGATACAGAAGGCGGGGCCTACACTGATCAAGAACTAGATGAAACTCTTAATGATGAGGTTGGGACTCCGCCGGAGTCTGCCATTACACGGTCCTCTGAGCCTGTCAGAGAGGACTCCTCGGGAATGCATCATGAGAGCCAAACATACCCTCCTTACTCAGCACAAGCGCAGCCACAGCCAGTGCATAGGCTAGACTCCCCGGGATTTAAAACAGCCTCTCAACAGGTAAGCGGCAAGCATTCGGCGTCTTGTAGTCAGAGGTGCATTATGAGAGTCTAGAATATGGTGACTGAGTTAAAGAATATGTGCTGTTGTTTCTCCAGATTCAGAGTGAATTTTGAATTTTGAGTTGAGAATACTAAGGACTTAATTCTAAACTTTGTGTGTTCATCGTACACAGCAGTCCACTGATTTTTTTTTTAATGTAGGACCTGCATAGTTTTGTTGTTCAGCACACGTAAAATGTATGTTTGCCAATCACGATACATAGAGGTGGGAAGTGAGCAGGAACAGAAACACTGTATTTAAAGTATTTTAAACACTTCACAGAAAGCAGAAGCCTCATCTCCAGTCCCTTCCCTTCTGCCTGAAACAACCCCAGCACCATCAGCCTCTGCTGGTCCTCATTACGTAGATTTCACTCATGTCAGACTGGAGGAGCCCGCCCCCGCCCCTCCCGCCCCACACTCGCCACAGGCTGGCTCTTTCAGAACACCGGGTGCCGAGGCAGCTCCCGTAATGCTCAGAGACCGGGAAGCTTCATTGTCGTCGCATGTAGACCCACCACAGGTACCTGGGCTGCGTGTCGCGCTCGTGCTGCTCTCCATCCATCTGGCACGTGATCATGGCTGCTTCCCCTCAGTGTCCTCTGCTTTATGACTGGGCGCACACCCCACAGAGCTGCTGATCCGACAGGCCACTTCCGTTTTGTAGTGTGCATGGCTTCCGGTGGTATGCTGACGATTTGAAAGCAGGCCTTTGAATCGGGATTTGTGCTGAATTTTTTAATTTTTTCTTTATTTCTTGCTTTTCAGTGTCTTCCAGAATTCCTTAATGAGTAGTTGAGACCCATCGTAGTAGACATTTTCATGTTTTATAAATTATGGTGTCCATAAATTTTCTTCATGATTTTTATTTTCCGTGTACAAATCAAGTGGAGTCAATAGTTCAGTGCATTAATTTCAGCTAGATTTAAATAATTATCTTTTACTCACTTTTCATTTAGCACATGCTAAAACATACAAGCATTATAAATTTTGAGCTTTCACTGAAATTGGCTTTCTCCACTAATCTCTTCCTGCCTTGGTAATAAATGGTAGAACATACCATTTTCTCCTATTAAATCATAGTTCTGTCTAGAATGAAAAGCAAGCCTGTGTACTCACCGGTGGATTTTTATGCAGGTGTATAGAAAGGACCCTTACCCGGAGGAAATGATGAGGCAAAACGCTGTTTTGAAGCAGCCGGCTGTTGGGCACCCGGGGCAGAGGCCTGACAAGGAGCCTCCCCTGAGCTATGAACCCCAACCCCAGTACGTAGAGAAACAAGCCAGCAGAGACCTTGAGCAGCCCCCGTACAGATACGACTCCTCCAGCTACACAGACCAGTTTTCCCGGAACTTCGACCATCGCCTGCGCTATGAAGAGCGTATCCCTGCATACGAGGAGCACTGGTCGTACTATGACGACAAGCAGCCCTACCAGCCCCGGCCTTCCTTTGAGAATCAGCACCCTCGCGACCTTGACCCCAGACAGCATCCCGAAGAGTCCTCAGAACGAGGGTATTTCCCGCGGTTTGAAGAGCCAGCCCCTTTGTCCTACGACAGCCGACCACGCTATGACCAGCCTCCTCGGACCTCCACCCTGCGGCACGAAGAGCCCCCCGCTCCCAGCTATGATGTGCATGCCAGATACAGACCCGAGGCCCAGCCCTACTCTGCCGCAGGCCCGAAGGCCTCGGAGCCCAAGCTGTACTCTGAGCAATACCCTCGAGGGTACGAGCCAGTGCCGTCCCAGGGCTCTGCCTCGAAAGCAGGCCAGTACGAGCCTCTCCACGGCGCCACGGTCCCTCCTCCTATACCTGCGTCTCAGCATAAGCCGGAAGTTCTGCCTCCAATCACCAAACCACTGCCTCCACCCCCACCTCTGACTGAAGAGGAGGAAGATCCAGCCATGAAACCACAGTCTGTGCTCACTAGGGTTAAAATGTTTGAAAACAAAAGATCTGCGTCCCTGGAGAACAAGAAGGATGAAAACCATACTGCTAGCTTTAAGGTAAATGTGTACCTGTGTCTTTCCTGCCTTGGGTGCGTGGGCACATTCAGGGAAGAGTGGTTTAAATGCGTCTCGGCCGCGTGCGTGCCACACACCCCCACTCC